>NC_133659.1:82196353-82496353 GCF_037893015.1 Macrotis lagotis
TCTACAGAGTTCAGTACTTTCAAAATTTATAACACTTTTAAGGCAGGGAGTAGTAAATTCAATGGCTTAAGATTATATCCATTTAAAAATAGCCTGCAAGTAGAAAAGAGGAAGACCTAGAATTAGTTTGTGGTTGGTTTTCCTTAGGCATGTCTTACATTAGCCAACTCTTTTTTTTCTTTTATAGCTTTAGAAGATAAAAACTGGAAGCTTTGTGTCATATGAAAATATTCTTCAGAATGTTGTCAAGATACATTGAATTACGTATTAAAATGAAGGAAATGATGGTGTAGAAAGAAAATTTTGTCCCCAAATAAATTCCTTAAAGGTTCTTCTTCCCCTGACCTGTTCCACCTAGCAGTGCAAGGGCTATTTGGTATTACATTTTAGGTTTAGTGAGGCAGCAAAAGATAGAATTTTTCTTATAAGTAGATCAGACTTGTGAGGAATTAACCTCAGAAAACGAGTACCAGATCTTTAGAAATTAATTATCTCTGTCAAATATATGTGGTTAACAGAAGTCATTATATATATATATACACACACTGATGTTTCCCTTCTTCAGAAGATATGTGGTTTCCTGTGAGTCGCTCCTTCTACAGATAAAGATAGTAACACTTTCATATCATATTGGATCTCTGATAACACTTCACGAAATGCCTCTTAGGGAATTAGCCAAACCCTGAATTAGGGAGGTTGTAGGTTTGCACTATATGACAATGCAACTTCTTGGTTGCTATCTTACACTACTAGAAAGTTCTGAGTAAACGCTACGTCAAAGTTATGAGTTCAAATGAAGGCAACACAGTCATGGCCATGATGATGTCCACAGATTTTGTGGACATCTTTTTTAAAAAGGCATTTAAAAAAGTTAATATTATGCTGTGGTTGGAGGGTCAGGAGTCAGAATGGTGTAGGCTAGGTTCATAATCTCCTACCTCTGACATATGACCATGTGACCTTGAACAAGTCACAACCTCTCAATACCTCAAATAAACTTATAAATTACAGAGAAATATCCCATGTTTAGAGGTTTCCTACCCTGATGACTTATTAGGTCTAATCAAAAAGAATTTATTTCTAGAAATACACATAGTTCTACATATCTCATAGACAAATGAAATGATAAATTATATTTTATTTTAGCTTTATATTAAAAATCCAAGTTTTTTTTACTCTGAATTGTTCACTATGGTGAAAATTATTTTTTTGCATATAATATACCAAGATGTCCTACTGAGAATGATTGTTCAGTGACTTGATGGGAAATGTGTGAAAATTTGAATGTTTTTACTGAATCACAGGTATTTACTGGATATTAGTAGTCATCTGGTTCAGCTTATAGCAGAAAGAAATCCTATTGTTCAGTTTTTCCTTCAAGTTTTCCAAAGAGAAGAGATCCATTAAACCTTTCAAGTAGCCCAGTTCATTTTTCTTTGACTCTCATTGTTAGCAAACTTTCATTTACTCAGGTGTCTAATTTACAACTTTTAATCTCTGCTCTTGATTTTTCCCCTGGACCAAACCAAATTAAGCCAATTTCTGCTCCCATGATAGCCTTTCAAATCACCATCCAGTTTGCCTTGCTCTGAAAAATCACCAGTTTATCAATGTCCTTTTTAATACATTGTACTCCTAATTGAAGGCAAGGTTCCTAATGTAGTCTAACTGGGACCCCAGTACAGAGGGTGGTAGAGAAAATTATAACTGAAAAATATAAAAAAAGTTGATTACACATCAACCCTGGGATAGGATGGTGATAATAATGATGATGATGATATCAAGACGTGAACCCAGAAAGAAGGCAGGAATCCTACCAGTGAACAATCATTTATTGGATAACAATGACACAACAGCAATAATGGTAATTTGGAGGAAAAGAACTAAAAAATGAAATCACATGAATAATAAATAGTCCACATGGATGATGATGATGATGTTTGTCCTTTGTGCCTGAAGAAGACCAGGACATCAGGGTGTTGATACCATGACAAGCAAGTGAATTGTATTTGAGTGAGAGGGTGCTATGCTAAATCACCAGCCTCACTTTCTCCTCCAGAGTCATTTGGGTCCAGTGGCTAGATATGAAGCAAGATGACTAGACATTGTCCTAGGATTGAAAGAAACCAGTAGGTCTTGCTGGCATTCTCAAAATCTAAACAATGATTTTCAACAAAATTATTTTTTCCTTGCTTTTTATTCAGGTATATTCATTTATTCTTTTTTTGTATTGACTAAATTATATTGGTTAAATAATGATATGTTTTTTTCCTTTTCTAGTATAGAAAAGAATTCTATCCCTGATTCTAAAAGAATAAAAGAATAAGGCTGCATAGCTGTGATACCAAGGGGGCCTTCACAAAATTTGATTTGTAGAACTAAACTTAAGTTATTAAGAATATTAAAAAATTGAAGGAGGGATGATGCCATGATGAAGTGGAGGAATTGGACTGATAAGACAGGAAGAAATGAAATGTGGGTTTGACCTAATTGAAAGAACATTGGATTTGGGGGTTATAGTGTATCTGTCGATCATTCTAATTTGGAGCAAATTACTTAACCTTTTGTACCTTAGTTTTTTCATCTCTAAAATGAAGAGTTTGAAATAAAATATCTTTAAGAAGCTTTCTAATTCTAAATCTATGATCCTTTAATTCAAAGTGATTTAAGTGAGTGTTAAATTCTTGGTTATCAGACTCTGGGAAGTATTGCTAACCAAGTTGGGAGAGATTTGGAGAGGAGGGGATAAATATTTTTATTCATAGATAACAATTCACAATGTCAAGTTATTTACATAGAATACTTCCACTTCCTAACTATCCACTTTCTTCTTAACCCTCTGTAATCTGGCAAACTTCATTATTACTCTACTGTAATTGCTGTCTCTAAGGTCACCAGTGATCTCAATCTCTAGTGCCAATAGATCCAATTTTTTAAAAAGTCCTTATCCTCTGTCATATGACCACAACATCTGATATAGGCACTATTTTTTGAAGAGGGTTTCTTTTTATTCTTTTTATTTGGTTATTTTGGTTTTTGCAAGGCAATGGGGTTAAGTGACTTGCCCAAGGCCACACTACTAGGTAATTATTAAGGGTCTGAGATCAAATTTGAACTCAGGTCTTCCTGACTACAGGGCCAGTGCTCTATCCAATGTGCCCCCTAGCTGTCCCACACTGCACCCCTTAACTGCCCCTGTTCCTCTTTTTTTTAACACTTCACCTTTTTTTTCCTTCCTTGATTCCTGACCTTATTCTCTTTTTACCCCAAAGAGATTTTTATTTTATCTCCATGCCTTATGATTTCTCTCTCTCTTTTTTTAAAAAAGAATTTAATTGATATTTTATTTTTCCCAAATACATGTTATGGAAGTTTTTCAACATTCATTCATCATATACCTATGAATAGTGTATGTTTAAGTTTCAAAGTTTCCTTTAAGCCTCTCCTCCCACCCCCTCATCTCAGTGGTTAATATTGTACATACACATTTGTGTTAAACATGTTTACAGTTTTGGCATGAGGTCTGACCTTATTCTCAACTTTTTTTTTTCTTGCAAGGCAATGGGATTAAGTGACATGGCCAAGGTCACACAACTAAGTAAGTATCGTCTGAGGTTGAATTTGAATTTAGGTCCTTCTGACTCCAGGGCTGGTGCTCTATTATATAGGTGCCACCTAGCTGCCTCTAATCTCAATTTCTTAAAGTGGTTGTTCTCAAAATTTTGCCCTTTGACATCTTCTTTCTATTCTCTCTCCCATTCACTCTCACAATTTGTTACTCCCTCTATGCAGAAAATACCCCAATTTCTATCTCTAGCTATGTATGATCTCTTTTCTGAACTTCTCTAATTTACTACATTATTATTGTGCTCCAGCTTCCTCCTGATTTTACTCGTTCTGTGAATGGTACCGCTGTCAACATAGTCTATATATACTATAAATGTTTTGAGTCATCTTTGACTATTTCTTTTTCCTCATCTCAGGTTGTTACTAGTTCTTGTTGATTCTGTTGTTATCTTTTGGCCCTGTAATCTCCCCCCCCCCTTTTTTAGCATTCATCGACACTTATCATTGCCTCCTTTTGGCACTTGCCTCTTAACCCTTTTTTCCTTCTTTTAATGTTTTTATTAATTTTTATGTATAAATCTAGTCATGCTATTTCTTTTTTCCAAAATTCTTCAGTAGCTCACTATTGTTTAATAATAGGGTTCAAACTCCTTTGCATAAAGTTATAGAGATTCTCTATCCTTCCTTTGCAGCCTTATTTTTCTTCTAAGTAGTCTATAGTCCAGCTGAACTGGACAATTTTATGTCCTCAGAACAGATCTTACATGTTTTCTACTTAATAATGGTTTTTTTTATGCCAATTCCTATGTCCAGATTTACTCTCTTTCTTTATTCCTATTGATAGACAATACTGTCAATCATACTTATCAACAGTCATTTTAATAACTGGTTTATAATATTCTGAGCATGTCCCATAGTACACAAAAACCAAAAGGCCAGAAACAATATTTTTATAATCCCTATAGACATTTTTGTTACAAGGTAGAATGGATATAATGGAATTTTACAGAGGACAGAAGGGAAAAGGAGATTTACACATCAAAGAACAGATAGCAGAAAGAGAATATCTACATCAAGTAAAACAAGAAACTAACTAGTCAACACCAGAGTTATTATCTGAAGCTGGAATTTTGTGAATAGAGTAGGAAGTAATCAGAAATCACCAGGGTTATATTTGATGTCTCACCTTGATTTTGCAGACTATAATTAGTTGTATGCTTTGCTTTCAAGAAGAAATTGTAATGATAAGGTCAATTCTATAATTTTCTTTTGCCATTATCCATTTTAAAATAATATTGAAATGCCATCTCTTGTTCATAAAGATTTGCCTTCTTGGTCTATAAAATGAAGGTTTGAACTATATGATTGCTTAGATCCCTTAGGTGTCTAAACTTTCTGACCCTACCCATTACCCCACATAGCACCACTTTTTTATTTAAGATTTTGAATTATAGTACTATGTATTTTATTTTGTTTTTAGACTTTAAACATGTTCTGTGGGGACAGAGACATCTTATATAATTGCTACCTTTTCCCTAGAGCCTAGAACAAGACTTTGAACACGACAGCAATAGTTGCTTAATAAATATTTTTTGACTGACTGGATTGTGATCTGAGTCAGTAGGATAACCCACAAGGATGAAATCATAGATTCTTTTATTGAATAAAGAGTTTGGCAGTTTACAGAGCACTTTCACAGATATTATCTCATGTGATTATTATTATTATTATAATAATAACTATTATTATGGAGGAAATAGGCTTAGGTAATGTTTTGCCTATTTTATAAACAATGAAACTGAGGCTTAAGGAGGTTGTGATACTAGGAAAGTGTGGTGTAGGGGAAAGAAGATTGAAGAGGCTTAAGGAGATTCAAGGATTAGCTATGTGACCTTTGTATAAAGGAAAAACAGTGCAAAGCATTTCATCAGAGAAATGAATGAGTGACAAAAGAGTCTCACAAATATCATCTCATCTCATCTTACATGGTACTGGGAAAACTTAGGCAATGTCAATCCTGTTTTACATACAAGTTAGTATCTTTATGTTTTTGATTTTTGCAAGGCAGTGGAGTTAAGTGACTTGCCGAAGGTCACACAGCTAGGTAATTTTTAAGTCTCTGTGTCCGGATTTGAACTCAGGTCCTCCTGACTCCAGGGTTCCACTGTACTACCTAGCTGCCCCCTAGTATCTTTATATTGTTGAAAATCTCTGCTCCCCTGGGAAGGTGGACAGACCTCTTGTGGCATATTTATGGAAAGGTTAAGGTTAAGAATCACAAAGGATGGGCAGTTGAAGTTAGCATCAAAGCAGGGAATGCCCACATTAATGAAATCACAGATCCATTTTGAGTACATGAGTAGCTCATTAAAGAACACCCTCATTGACGGATAAGTTGCTATTTTCTATAAATTACAGGGGGTTTATAGTATAATAGAAATATAGATTGACTTTTAAGAATCTTTGAGATCACTAAGTTGAATAAGGCAAAAGAGTAGTTTTCTCAATTTTAAAACTGTGGTTCGATGAATTATCCAACATCACAGGACTAATTAAATATAATGCTAGACCTTGAAATTTAGGATATCCATTTCAAGTCCTATTTTCATTTTACTATGGTAAAGGTTACTTCCTCTATAAGTGAAGAAAGTGAAAGTGTATAATTTGATTACAAGTTGATTAATGAGACCAAAAAAGGCAGTGCTTTTGGAAAAAAAGTTTTATTTTCTCACAACTCATTTTTAATTTTTTCAGAGCCAGCAGAAAGATTTGGGGGAGGGATGGGGCATGGGGTTAGGAAAATAATAATCATTTATATAGCACCTACAATGTACTAGACTGTCCTAGGTATTTTACAAATATTATCTCAGTACTTTCCATTCTTCCATAGCAGTTCCTGAGTCCAAAATCTACATATCAAATAGTGAGAAAAGTGAGTGATGACAAATAATCTTTAGAAACAGTTCAGATCTTTAGTGAGATGCTCATTATCATCTTCTTGTACTTTATGGACAACAGAATAATAATGGAATAAGCAAACAGGATCCTCCCTACTGATTTTTTTTAATGGATTCACAAAGAATAAACATTTCTAATGTGGGTGTTGGTGGTGGCAGTGAGGGAGGATGTAGATTAGATGGAATTGCTGAGTAATATGGAGAAAGATATCAAGAGCCTTGGATGTTATATATTATACATAGTGGAAAACTGGCTACATATTTATATTTATCTAAACAAAGCCATATATTTTGATTCATATACAAAAAAATCAACAAAAATGGAAAAGAACTCAAAAGAAAGAAAAAATTTCTTTTGGGTCAAACCAGTTTAGTCAAGCTGCAAATGAGTGCACCTATTGTTTTGAGTTTGCAAGGTCTTTCTGCTATTCTTAACAACTCAAATAACTTTAGGGCATAACCAAGGTGTAGTCTACCACCCCAGTAAAAAATTCCATATTGATTGGATTGTTCTTCTCTTTTGTCTGGATCGAGGATTGATAATGATATTAGAACAAGTTTCCAACTACTTTTTGGCAAGCAGACAATAATGTCAGTATGTGTATAGTTTGGATATTTGACAATTCTATTTTCTATTATACCTATACATTTTAATCTTGCACTGTAACCTGTAACATATATATCCGATTATTTATTCAAAATACATACTTTGGTGAGTGGTGCTTATTTGCATTGCAAATGTCATTCAAAATAACTTTTTGCACAAATGGGCATTGATGAATCTAAAAGTTTCCAGTGGAAGGTAATCACAATGATAAGTCCATATCATACTAGGAACAGCTGACAATACTGGGAATATTTAACTTGGAGATACAAAAACTTTGGATTATATGAAAAAGTTTTAGATGGAAGAGGGATTAGAATTATTCTGATGGGTGCGCCACAGGGTGGAATCGGCAACCTGGATGGAAATTGCAAAGAGGAAAATTTATACTTAGTACAAGGGAGAAATGAAAAAATAAAACAAAGCAAAAATTTTCTTAACAATTAGAGTTGTTCAAAAATGGAAAATTGATTGCATCAGGACTTAATGACTTTCTCCTCTTTGGAGGTCTTTAAAACAGGGAACCAGTTGATTAGCATGCTGCAGAGCCAGATTCCTTTTCAGGTATAAATTGGATTAGTTAGCTATTGAAGGCCCTTCTAACTGAAGATTTTTTGATATTTTTTCTTGGTATTATACATGAGAGTCAGTTTAAGACATTTGATTAAAATATATACATATGCACACCTGCTACACTACAGGAAGCCTTTCCTGATCTTCCTTACAACCAGTACCTTTCTTTTGCTGTCTATCTCTAATTTAGCCTGTTTGCATCTTGTTTGTTATAGAGCCTTCATGTTGTCCCTTGACCATGAGATCCTTGAGAGCCTGGTTTGTTTTTTAGTGGTTTTTTTTTTTTTTGTCTCCAGTGCTTCACAAGAAGCCTGATACATGCTTATTGATTGACAGAATGGACCACATATACACATAATTTATACATAACTTTTCAGGAACTAAGCAAGCCCTAAGTGGAACTAATTGATTTGGAAAAATGGTGATAATGATGGTGATTTCTGCTATTCATATAGATACACAGAACTGAAAAATACTTTGTTAGATAGGTTTGGATGTACTCATAATTGTGCTTTGATTTGAAGGTGGAAACCCTATTATTGTGTTTAGCTGTCTAAGTAAAGCTTTCAGTTTATCTATTGGCTTATCTATTGCTAATATCTATTTGGTATTTTCTTGGCAAAGATACCAGAGTGGTTTGCTGCTCCTTCTCCAGCTCATTTTGCAGACAAGGAAACTAAGACAAAACCAGGTTAAGTGACTTGTCCAGGATCACACTGGATTTGAGCTCAGAAATATTGAATATTCCTGACTCTAGGATACCCAGGTGTCTAAATGTCTTTAACAAAGGTTACCAGGACATTGGCAGCATTGCTAATGGTGATGGGGGGTGAAAAAAGAAAAAAAAAAGATACTATCTATATTCCCTGACCAAAACCTAAGTTTGAAACAAACCCTCCTTCCACGAGCTTGCCTTAATGGGAAGTACCAGCTTGAAATTATGTTCCTACTTTGCCTCTTTGCATATTTATTTTCTTTAGACTTCAAATAATGCATTTGAGGCCAAAACTGTTTTGCTGAATATAGCAATAACCAAGTCTCATTGATGTCATTATCACTTCAAATGGACAAATAATTTTCTGAAATTTAATCATAAGATATTAAATCTAAAAGGGAACATTAGAACTCTTTTTTTTTTCAGATTAGACTCCTAATTTTATAGGTGAGAAAGCTGAGACCTAGAAAGGATATATGTTTTACCTAAAATTTCACAGCTCTCTAGGGATACAGATAACCAGAAATCAGGTTTTCTTTGCTCCCAGACCAATGATCTTTCCAGCACATAAGGCTTCAGTTAGTAAGTATTATTTCATACTTACTATATACCTCTCATTGAGGTCCTATGGGGTTGGTTAAACTGCACCTAAGGGCCCAATTCCTCGCAGGTCTGTTAACTAGGGATGATTTTTACATTTTAAAATAAGGTTTAATTATTTAAAAATTAAAATCTTTCCTTAACCAGTTGATTAAATAATAATTTGCTGCCCTCTGATTATAGGCTTTTTGAAGGCAGGGGCTATTTTCTTCATACCCATGCCTTCCCAGAGCTCAGTAAAGTTCATGGCAGGTAGAAAGTGCTTAAGAAATGACTGTTTACCAGTTGATTGTTCTCTTGTTGTTGTTCAGTCAGTTCCAGCTCTTAGTGGCCCCATTTGGGTTTTCTTGGCAAAGATACTGGAGTCATCCATAATGATCTCTAAAGTGCATTTTACAGAATTGTAGTCAAGTTTGTTGCATATAAAAAAGTCTCTCAAGAAGAGAAAATTCAGAAGGGTAAATGGGATACATTTTAGATGATTTACAAAAAGATATAGAAATTCTTATAGGATTTTTCTTCACAGAATCTTTATTTATAAAACAGTGTGGTTCCTCTTTGTTTACCTAATAATTAGAGGACTTTGCCTGGGAGTCTTCTCTTCAGTTATTTGCCTGAAATTCCCTCAATATTATTGCTATTCTTTTCCTGGTTGCAATTCAACTCTGTAATTACTGTCTTGACCCCATTCCCATCTGCTGCTCCTTCAGTCATCCCTTTTACTGTTTGTAGATATGTCCAGGATCTGATTAAAAAAAACCCAAATTTTATTTGACCCTAACATCCCCTCAAACTCTTAACTTGTGCTTCTCTTTCCTTTTACTCCCAAACTCCTAGAAATATGCATTCCTTCCCCCTTTCTCACTTGTTTTCAGTTCCTTAGATGCAGTAGCTGCAAACAATACTGGATTTGGAATCATAAATATGACATTCAAATTCTAGCTCTGACAAATTTATACATATAAGTTATATGTATGAATACACATCTATGTGTATAAATGTACGTACATATTTAACTTGTGTGGCTTTGTCCAAGTCACTGAACTTCTGAACTAAGGTTCCTCTATAAAATGAAGGAATTGATTAGCTCTAAATATTTGATCCTATAGGCATAATAAAAAAGTACAATCTTTTTCAGAGCATTCAAGGGTCTCTAAAACCTGATTCTAACCTCTGATTCCAGTCTTACTTCATAATACTCCCTCATCATTTGATCTCTGTACCAGTTATTTTAGCTCCTGGGTTTTCCCCTAACCACCTCATGAATTTCCTTGCCTTTCTGACTTTGCTCACAATGTCCTCTGACCCAAACTGTACAACCTTTTATGCCTTCAAGAATTCGCTAGTTGAAATTGTACTTTCTATCTTTCAAGGTTCCACTGGCATTCAAAGTCCTTCCTAATCTACCCCCCCTTTCCAGTGTCCATATACCTCACAACCCTTTCTTTGCTCATGTACTCTGATAACTAGTTAACATTGGTCTCTGCTGTTCCTATAACAAGAAACTCCATCTTTGTCTCCTGTCATTTTTACTGTCTGTCCCCTATTCCTGGAATGTTTTCTTTCTTCATACTTCCTGACTTTCCTGGTTTCCTTCAAATCCCTGCTAAAATCTCTTCTATAGAAAATCTTTCTCAATCCCCTTTAATTTGAGTGCCTCCTCTCCATTGAATATTTTTTATTTATCTCATAGATAGCCTGTCTGTACATATTGTTTGCACATTTTCTCCTTTGTTAAGCTGTGGGATCTTTGAGGATACAGACTGTATTTTGCTTTTTTTTTTTTGGTACCTTCAGTGCTTAGTATAATGCCTTCTACAAAATAGATTTGTAATACATTTTTTAAACTGATTGATGTGGACTCCCTGATACCTTAGGTAGAAATGATCCTTTTTTCTGTGAATTCTTATAATATTTATCTTCTTACTTCTGTTATGTACTTATTATTTTATGATTTCATGGTGTGCATATATATATATATATTACCCCCCAAATCATAATTTTGATATGAAACTGAAAATGTTACACTTTATGGAAAAGACAATGACTTGGAGTCAGGAGATCTTTTGTCTCTTGTCACTTCAACTTACGAGGTGTGTGACCATGGACATTTATTTTAAACTTGTTTCCCTACCTGTAAAGTGAACCATGCTATTGTGAGGATCAAATTAAATCATATGTGTAAAGGGTTTTGTAAGCTTTAAAGTTCCATGTAAATGTAGCAGCTATTAAACACCTTACCTGGGATAGTTTCAAAATTGAAAGGAACCCTTTAAAATTAAGAATATTTTTCTTTGAGGAATTTAAGATAATTGATTAAAGGATTTTATAACATATAAATATATATGTAATTATACAGAAACATCTATTATATATACGCATATATATATACACCTATGTGTGTGTCTCCATCTAACATCAGTCTATCATCTATCTATCTATCTTTCTATCTATCTATCTATCTATCTATCTATCTATCTATCTATCTATCTATCTATCTACCTATTTGTCTGTCTGTCTTTCTAGGAAAGAGTAAAGTACTCTTTCTAGGAAAGAGTAAAGTATTTCAAGGAAAAACACTTCCCTCCTCCAATTACCCTCCTGTCACCCCCTGTCTTTCCCTCAGTTCCCTACCCATCTGCCTACTCATTTTGGTCTAGTGTTCACTTCCATATTTTATGTTGTTCAAGTGATTCTGGAAGAGAATGAAGCAATTATGTCTCTTCTTTCTAGTCAATATAGATGCTGTCCCAGGGAAGCCTTAACAGTTTGTTCTATCACCCTATCAACAAGGTTTCTTGCATACTGTTGCAGTGATATGAAGTTCTCACCTCAATCATAGTCCCTACTTGAGATGGCTTAGACTGGTTTCAAGCATGGAGAGTGGCAGCCCTCCTACCTTTCCTCCCACCCTACTCCCTAATCAAGCTTTCCAAGCCATGTAATGTCTCTTACAAGCTCACTGAGTTTTTTTCTCTTGAGATATTAAAGCCTTTGTTATATAGGAGTGTAGATGTGGTGAAACATAACTGTTCTGAAAATCTCATAAAAGTAAATTCTTTGCTAAAACTATCAAAGAAAATCAACAAACTTTTATTAAATATTTATTGTGAGCAAGAGACTGTATTAAGCCCTGTGAAAAGATCAAATCAGGGCAGTGAATAGAGCACTGGCCCTGGAGTCAGGGGGGCGGTCTGAGTTCAAATGTGACCTCAAACACTTAATAATTGCTTAGCTGTGTGACTTTGAGCAAGTTACTCAACCCCATTGCCTTGAATAAAATTTAAAAAGGAAAATATCAAATTAAGCATATAAAACATCCCCTGTCTTTAATATTCCTATGGAAAGAGAAGATACTTTATTACCTAAGCTGGACCCATTATGTGGGGATAGTGATGGATGGCTAACATGTTCTATTGGCTGTATTTTGTCATAATCAAATTTTATAGAAATGAAGTAGTACCAGAAAGTTATACTTCTGTAATAAACTCTGCCAAAGCATTAGCCACTTACAGAGCCCTTGGGAGTTGTAACTCATCCCAATTTGAGAAGAGAAGAAACTAAACTGAAATCAGTCCTGTAGAATAGAAGTTTTTCACCTAAATCAGGAGTTTTGAGAGGAGATTATATGTGATCTCTTCAATGTAGGTATTCCTTCCTCTGAGCGAGATCCCAACCAAATCATTCTTGCCCACCCGCTGGTGGATCTATCCAAATTGCTCAGTTCTCTTGGCATTTCATGACTGTACCTGAGTTATACTTAGCACAGACAGTGCCCAACCTACAGAAGAGTTTTAGGAAGACATGGACAAGAGTCATACAGGTTAAAAAAAGTGGATGGGTTCTCATCATTGAACAAAGAACCCATTTCAATGTGGGTTCAGATGCGCTGAAATATTGAAGTTGGAGAGATAAGAGATAGAGACTTGAAAAAACAAATCATTGTGCTCACTAAATAGCAGGTACTTAATAAAGTACTTGAGTGAATACAAGATTTAAATTGTAGTTCATAGTGAAGAGATTTTTTAAGCAGTATATGATTAAGGTGAATGGTATAGACAAATTCTGGCAGAGATCAGGAGTCCAATGCCAAGATTTTTTTTAAATTGGAGGTTCATAGAAAATATTTTATGGGAAATACTACATACATATGAATGAAAGAGTACCTAAGATTTGAATAGGTGGCATATAGGGCAGTATCTACTGTAGGTTAGAGTAAAGGTGTCATCAAGAGTGCAGAGGCCCCCCAAACTCTAGAGAATGCATAAATGAAGGAATAACTGGGGATATCTAATTGTAGAAAATTTGTGTGTGGAGCTATTGGAGGATCAATAGAGAAGGAAAATATGTGGATTATGTATAAGAATGATTATTGAAAAAACAAACATAGGCTTCTAGTACAGAAAAGAGCCTGAGAACCTCCAGACAAGATTACAGATGGTTGATGACTATTAAAGACCCTACAACAAGAGAATTCATTACAGAGTTTATTAATCTCCATTATCTGTGAATGTTCTTTCTTTCATATAATGCAAATTTTATTCATGTCCCATCCAAAACCCTTAAAAATATTCCTCTTAAAAATTTCTGACTGTTTATGTTTTAACAGCTGGCTCTCTTCCTTGGAAACACAATTTTCCATATACTTTAAGAGGATGACTGTTTTACTAGCTATCATATTTCTTGGCCTCAGATCTAAAAAGTCCCAATTCTTTTAGACTGCCTTTAGAGGTACTATTCCTTTGAAAACCCTTCCATTTTTATTTTGATGTAGTCTTGGGATGATAGATATGGAACCTCAAGGGACCTTAGAAGTCATCCAGGACAGACTTCACATTTTCCAGATGAGGGGACTGAGGCTGAGATCAAGTGATTAATCCAAGGTCAGTCAAGTTGGAAATAGGAAAGGAGATATTTAAATTCAGATCTTTGACTCCAAATAACTGAGCTTTTTCGTATTGTACCCTGTGAAGCTTCTGTTACAAATGCAACCAATAAAGGGATGAAATATCTTTGCTCAAGGAGACTCATTCTGCCTTGGCCTCATTGCATAGGACATATATATATATACATATATATATGTATATATATATATGTTACACATACACACACACATGTATATGTGTATACTTCCTCCCAGGGTTGTTATGATAATCAAATGAGCTAATAAAGTGCTTAGCACAGTGTTTGGCACATATTAAGTGCTATTTAAATGTTATTTGTATTCTGTATTATTATTACAAGTGTGATTACTATCTTTCATTTTCTTTTTATTATGCTTTATTACTCTATTCCACCCAGAACATCTATGAGAGTTCTTTCTTTTATATAATGCAAAATTTATTTATGTCCCATACATTATTTTCTATTAATATTAACCTCACCTGGTATAAAAAAAACCAAAACAAAAAAACTGACATAGAATAATAGTATTAAGGGAAGACTTTTGACATTTCTGAGATATTATATATATATATATATATATATATATATATAAAACATTTTTATTGTTACCTCTGATATAATTTTCTCTATAAAAAGTACAAACTCCAATCTTAGTCCAGTTTTTTAAATCCTGAACCTGTACTTAAGTATAATAAAACCAAGGTTTTTACATCTATAGTTTCTGCATTGTGGTAGATTTATTCAACAGCAGTCATTTACAATATGAACTCAAAGAGGAGATAGTTCCCTATACATCAAAATTATTATTAAATTGCACCAAAAAAGCAGTGATTATAATGTGGTTTAATGTGATGTTATGAAAATACAGTTAGAAAATACTTCTGAAAGATTTTTAATATTTTAATATTTTTAATATATCTTCAGATTCACCAGTCTATGGCACTAAGGCTGAAGTAGCATGTACTCAGTGAAAAAATCTTTTAGTATGTGTACCAAGACCAAGGAGAATTGAGTTCCATGTGATGTAGGAACAACAAATGGACATTTCTACCTTTGGTAGTTTCAATTTAATTTATTTTGTATTTATTGAGTTAAGGGATGAGGGAAGCAGATTATGCAAAGGCATAGAGATGTGAGATTGAATGCTACAAGGAACATCAGCTGAGATTATTAATTTATGCACCAAGGGGAGACATGAAAAGGACCTAGGATTGCTTCTTTTTGGTCTGTGTATCCCAGTGCAATGTTTGTTAGTAGTAGTAGTAGTAGGAACCTCCTAGAATAGGGATGGGGAATTGATGCTTGTTGGACTTTTGATTTCATTGCTATAGGGAAGTAACAGAAGAGGTAACTCCCTTAGTAGATGCAGTTCAATCCTTTCTATGCAATTCTAGTCAGAGAGTTGCTTAGAGATTTGAGAGGATCAATTATTGGCTGAGGGCCTCACAACAAATATGTACCAGGGGCAAGGGAAAATTTAAGTGTCTGCAAGACTGGCTGTCTTACCTATTTTGTTGGATTGCGAAGGGTTTTAAATTCCAAAATGAAAAAAAAAAAAAGTTTATATCTTATTCTTGAAGCCATAAAATACACTATAACTTACTAAGTAAGGAAGCTACAAGTTCTACCCTGTGTTTTTAGGACTATTGCTTTGGAAGCATCAGGAAGGGAGAAATGAGGCAGAAAAATGAATTGGCGGGTTTAGGAGAGTTTGGACTACTAGGGTGATAACTGTGTGTGAGCAGAAAGAAGGATGAGTGTGAGAGATAGTATAAAATGTGACTTGAAAATAAATATGAAGATGGGGAAGAGGGAAGATTTGGGAATGACTCCTTGGTTGTACACTTGAGACTAGAAGTTTTCAGGCAGAAGGAAATGGCCTCTAACCTGTTTACAATCAAGCTGAATAGAGTACACCTGAGACCGGAGAGTCAGGCATCAAATAGAAGCTTAATTTCAAAGTGAAGGAAAAGCTTTCAGGCAAGGACACATGTACCAGAACCTTACTCCTAGTGAGAGTACCGTGCTTTAGTGTGACTAAACCTCAATATTTCAATATTTATTCCAATGGCTGCACAATGAACTATCATCCTAACACTGGGGGGGTAACAGCAACAATGTGACGTATTCACTGCAGGGTTTCATGATCAGAACATGGATACAGAAGAAATTTGCTCGAATTTAGCAAATTCCTGGTGCTAGTCAAAGCAATACAATAATGATATTTTGTCAGAGGGTGAGATCATTCAGAGGGTATTGTGGTTATGCCAAGCTTAAGGCTTCTTGCTTAATATCTTTGCAAAATACAATGAAGACTTTAATAAGATAAAAAAAGCTATGAGGAGAGGAGGGTTGGACAGGAAACAGTGAGTACAGGGACTTAATATCAACTTTAAAGATACTTTTTATCATTTGACATTTAAATTCTTAATCTATCCTTTCAAGATCTTCAGTCTTGAAAATCCTTCAAAAGAATCTCAAAATCAGATTTCCCATTAGAAGGGATCTCTAGTTGAACCCATACCCACTTCTTCCTCCCTTCTCAATAGCATACTTGAGATTGAACAGTTTTTGTTTTAAGCCCCTTCCTCAACCCTTTCCCTCCCTTCCCTGCCCTCCCCCCACCTCAAACCTCTTTAGTAAAGAGGAATGGACCATATCTCAAAAGAATTCATTCTTCTTTTGAAAAGTTAAAATGGTTCTACTAAACCTGAATATACTTATTTGCAACTTTTATTCATTGCTCCTAAGTCTGACACCTAGGAGAATCAAGACCAGGACTTTAATTTTCAGTTCATGACATGAACTACTTATATGAGAGTTCTGATGGTCAAAAACATACTTCCTTGCAATTTCTGTTGACAGAGAATACCAAATCTAAATTCCTGAGCTCTTTTGTAATTTAAATTACTCAGAAGACAAGAACTAAATTCACTATTATTCCAAAATTTTACCCGTCTTGTGGGTTATAGAGTCTAGTCTCTTTGCCACAAACCATTTACTTTACTCTTCCCACTTATTTATTTTTTTTGGTAGTTTCAATTTCCCCTCTTGTTAATGAAAAGTCAATAGAAAAGATATTTTTTTATACTACAGAGTTATAGTAGTTAAAATGATGCTTGATACCCAGGGTCAGAGTAGAAATAACTTAAACAATTAAAGGACTTACATGAAACCATTTGGGGCATCTTCAAAGCCTTGACCTCTTTTCTGGAGGCCTTCAATTAACTGATTATCTCAGAAATTCTGAGTATATGAGAGAAAGGGTGGGGGAGAGGGGGAGAGAAGGGGTAGAGAGGGGGGTGAGGGAGGGAGAGAGAGAAAGAGGGAGGGAGGGGCTGTAATTACAGAATGGAGTAGTCATATTTCACAGTAAGGGTACTGGTGAAAGGAATCTTAGGACAGGAAACAGGAAAGAGGAAAGTCAACTAATTGTGAGACTGCAAAACTATTTCATTTAAGAAAAAAGAAAAGATAAAAAGAAAAAACTCAATATTATGGAGTCTAATTCATGGTTTTATATACATATCTATATCTATCTATCTATATCTATATCTATATATCTATCTATCTATCTATCTATCTATCTATCTATCTATCTATCTATGTGTGTGTGTGTATGTATGGACCCCAAAGGGTCCATCTCAGATTTCCCCATTATAAGCAGTATATTGAGATGGGGTGGAAAAACACTGATGCCATGTAACACAAAATAACTAGTGTACCAGTAAAAGGTTCACATAAGGAAATTATTATTCTAGAACTTATGAAATTAAAGATAATTGGAATTATTAACTTTGGTAATCAGTGATTTGATTCCATTTATTGACCTGTGTGGGAAGAGACATCCCTAGATAATCAGTGAAATATTTCTAAGTAAATAACTTGCCTTTGTTATTTAGACTTAGTGATAAGTTGAAAATGAATTTTAAAAAATTCTATTTATGGACTTTTATGTGAAGTCTAGTAGAGGAAAATACAGGGGAGTTAAGAAAAGAGGGTTAGGGACAGCTAGTTGGCACAGTGGATAGAGCAGCAGCCCTGGAGTCAGGAGGACCTGAGTTCAAATTCAGCTTTAGACACTTTATAATTACCTAGCTGTGCGGCCTTGGGCAAGCCACTTAACCCCATTGCCTTGCCAAAAACAAAACAAAAAAAAAGAGAAGAGGGCTGTTGGTGTGGTTGTAGGCCTACTATTTGAACACTAAACTTTAGTTTTTTTCATTAATAAAATGAGGAGAGGGAGAGAATTTGGATTAGCATAAACTAAGTTATAATATCAGAAATCTAGACTTGTAAGAGAAGTTGAAGTTTACTTGGTCTGATCCCCATTCTCTTTACAGATGAGAAAACTAAAGTCCTCACATATTAAAGGTCTTGTCCACTATCACAAAAATTGTAAATTAGAGAACTGGATTTAACCTCAACTCCTATGATTCTGAGGTCAACATGTATTCCTGGACCTTAGGTTCTTTCAAGCTCTCAAAGGATTTCATTCCATGATAAAGTCAGAAAGTCATTTGTTGCAAATAGAAAGAGGAAGTGTTTCATGAGGCTGCATGGTATACTGTAAAGAAATTCATCCAAGGGTCAGGAAATCTCCATTCTAGTTTCAAACAAGCTACAAATAATTGTGGGACCTTTGACAAGTCACTCCATTAAATTGTGAGCTCCTTGAGGTCAGGGACTAGTTTTATATTTTTAGTTCCTCAATTCTTCATATAGTGACAGGTCCTTGATAGATGCTTCTTGACATTGACTGTACTGATAGACTTTACCATTTTGGTCCACAGTTTCTTTATTTGTAAACAGAATCTGGGATTGTAGGTTTTTTAAAAATAATAATATTTTATTATTTTCAATTAACATAAAGTTTTCAACATTCATTTTTGTGAGATTTTGAGTTCCAAATTTTTCTCCCTACCTCTTCCCAAGATAGCAAGCAATTTGTTATAGGTTATACATGTATAATCATGCTAAAGATATTGCCATATTTGCACTTGTAATTTCTAAAACATCTTTGTTTCTATTCACTGTCCATTTAGCAGTTATGTATAATTTAACTTCCATCAGTATTTCTAAGGAAATGAAATTATATATTTGAAAAGCACTAGTGAAATATTTAGCAAAGAAAAAGCAGGAGTGCATGATTAGGTACCAAAAAAGCTCTATCAGGGCAAAGAAGCTGTCTGTTTACTGGTATCTTAGGTAGTACTCAATGAATATTGAATATTGATCAGTTTCTATAGTGCTTTAAAGTTTATAAAGAATTTTCATAAATGACAAAATTGGAAATATGAGGGTTAGATTTCAGAGTTGGAAGGGATCTCGGGAACTATCGAGTGTAATTCATACTCTCAGGTATGAAGTATCAGATCTGGGATTCAACCTATGTTTTACCAAAAATCTATATTCAATGTTATTTCAGCTTTGCATCTCACTGATTACAGTGTTGATAATTAATTTTACAATTACTTCCTTCCTACGCACATATACAATATATATTTGCTTTCTGTCACTCTATTTTATTAAAAAAGTACAGGCATAAAGTACTATATCACAAAAAAGGTATTTGATACCTCCATTGACTCAGTTTTGCTATTAGATCAGTATTGTTATTTTGTTATTCATTCTTGTGAACCTCATTTTTTAAAAATTTTATTTATTTAAGGTTAACTGACTTGCCCAAGGTCACACAACTAGGAAATTATTAAGTGACTGAGGCTGGCTTTGAACTGTGAACCTCATTGTCATATAAGGAACTGATCAAAATGAATGCTCACTGTGTAAAAAACACTGTATGAAATGGTTTGGAGAGAGATGGAGGAAAGACCAGGAACTCCTGCTCTCCTACAACTTGTAGTATAATCTGGGAGGAAGAGAGATATTATTTTATACATTTATAGTTTAGACACATTGGATTAAGCTCTGGATCTGGAATTCAGGGGGGAAAAAGCAACAAACAGTTCAAATATGACTCTAGAAACTTACTAACTGTATGACTGTGGTCAAGTCACATATTGCTACTACTGCTGCTACTGCTGCTGTTAAGACTCCTGCTAGCTAACATTTATATAGTAATATTTTGTGCCAGGAACTTACTAAGTGCTTATAATTATATCATTTGATCCTCTGGAAGGCGGGGAGTATTATTATCCTCATTTTTTAGATGAGGAAACTGAATAAAATAGATATTAAGCATCTTATCCAAGGCTACAAGGCTGGTAATTATCTAAGACAGAATTTGAACTCAGATCTTCCTGACTCCAGGCCTAGCTCCTTGATTTCTGAGCTTCCTAGCTGCACCTAATTTAACCTTATCTGCCTCAGTTTCTTCCTCTGTAAAATAAAGGTAATAAAGTGTCTACTTCGTTTTAGAATAAAGTGAAGTAATATTTGTCAAGCTGGTATTAAAGTTATTATAGGGCAGGAGAAAATGAGGTAAGAGTAGGGATGAGATGGAATTCCTATGGAATTTCCTTCTTTCGAACTCTTGAATACTAAGTTGCTAAATGGCCTAGTCTGATATAGGGACATAACTTGAGATCTAATCCACCATTTTGTTGTTCAGTAATTTATTAATTTTTCTTGAATTTAACTGCTAATAAATTTCAATACTGATTAATAGAGGGGGAAAAACTACCACAATTAATGGAATATTTTGCATTCATATGAGGTTTATTTTGAAAATGTACAAAATAATATAGTAGTTAGAACCTATACAGAATTATATAGAACTATAGTAGTAGTAGGTTAGATACTGTAAGAACTAGGATAATCTTATTATTGACTATATCTCTCTTTTTAAATTTTATTTATTTTCATCTGTATGTACATGCATCTTTCCAAGTTACAAAATTTCCCTCCACCCTTCCTTTCTACTCCCCTCCCCTCATCAGGGATCAGTCAGGTTAGCATTTTACATACATATTTTGATAAACATGTTTACAAATTAGAAATTTTTGACATGAGGAATTAGGATTAAGGGAGAGAGATACAAAAAGAGATAATTTTTATAAAGTGTTCATCAAATTTGGAAGTTTTTTTTCTGTGTTTTATTTTGTTTTGTTTTTCTTCCTCTGGATGGGGATAATATAATCTATATCCAGGCAAATACAGTACTCCTGGCTCTCTAGACTACTGAGAGGAGCTGCTTCCATCAAGATTGTTCACCTTATAATGTTGTTGATGTGCACATTGTTCTCTTGATTTTACTCCCTTCACTCAGCATCAGATCCTGTAAGTCATTCCATGCTTTTCTAGAGTCCAACCATCCATGGTTTCTTATAGAACAATAGTATTCCATAGTATTCATATACCATAACTTGTTTAACCATTCCCCAGTTGATGGGCATTCCCTCAATTTACAGTTCTTTGCCACTTCAAAAAGAGTGGCTATGAATATTTTGGAACATGTAGGACTTTCTAGATCTATAATTTCTTCTGGATATAGATCTAGAATTGGAATTGCTAAGTCAAAGGCTATGAACAATTTTATTGCTCTTTGGGCATAATATTAACTGTAACTCTCAAGTGGATGATTACTTAATCATTTTTAGGATATAATACAAACTCCTTTAGTTGTGAAAACCTTTTATAATCTTGCTTTAACCCATCTTTTTAGCTTTATTATACATTTGTTGGTATTGTTCAGTGAATTCAGTCACATCTGACTCTTCTAACTCCATTTGGAGTTTTCTAGGCAAAGAAATTGGAGAGATTTGCCATTTCCTTTTGCAGATCATTTTACAGATGAGGAAACTGAGGCATTCCTTCCTTTTATACTCTTGCAGTTCAGGAAAACTATCCTTGTTTCTGTTCTTGCTCTAGTTTACCATACCATTTTGATACAGACTCCCTAAAATTCTTCAAAGCTCACTTCAGATGTAACTCCTATGTGAGATTCTTGATCTCCCCGTTTATTTTGTATAAACTGACCGAAACTGGAAGAATATGGCTTCTTGTACTTCCTTTGACACTTGACGATGACCCTGAGCCGGTCCTTGATCTTTCTGTGCTATAGACAACTTTTCAGGACTAGTTGTTGTAGAGAAGGTGCAAATGTGGATTCTGTAGAAAGAATTTTCCTCATTTGACAGATCTCTATGTGAGTGAAATTATAGGTCTAATCCCTGACCCAGTCCCTTCTATGTACATATATTTTCTTCCACAATGGAATGTACACTTCTTGAGGTTGAGAACTGTTTGGGCCAGCTTCTAATATAGTGCCTGGCATGCAGCAGTTACTTAATAAATGATTGTTATATAATTATTACTTTGGCAAGCTCACATTAGAATAAGGGAGATAACATATAAATAACCAAATGTGTAAGTGAAATATGTGGAGCAAATGCAAAGTAATCTCAGAGGGGAAGAGGAAGCTAAAAGGCATAGCGGATAGGGTTCTGGACCTGGAACCAGGAAGATTTATCTTCCTAAGTTTAAATCTGGCCTTAGACACTTAACTCTGTGACACTGGTCAAATCATTTAACTGTGTTTGCCTCAGTTTCTTTTTCTGTAAAATGAGGTGGAGAAGGAAATGGCAAACTACTCTAGTATCAAGAAAACTCCAAATGGGGTAATGAAGAGTTGGGGATTATTGAAAGGGATGAACAACAACAAGAAATCTCAGAGGGAAGGTATTAGCAGCGAGAGGGAGGAAGGGAAGAAAGAAGAGCCTCTGCAGAAGGCAGGATTTGAGTTCGTTCTTAAAGGAAGTCAGGGGAGCCAGTGAGTAGATGGAGGTGAGGTCAAAGGAAGATAGAGTGTTATATGTGAGCAACAGCAAGAAGGCCACTGGTGCTGGATCAGAGTATGTGATGTGACAAAAGGTTAGTATTAGATGACTGGAAAGGTAGAAAGGGATATGCCGAGCAGAAGGTTTTATTTCTGATCTTGGAGGTGGTAGGGAACCACTGGAAATTAATGATGAAGTTAGGGCAGAGAGATACATGGTTAAACTTTTGCTTTGGAAAAATCACTTTGGAGGGTGATTAAGGGTAAAATTGGAATGGGGAGAGATAAGGCAGGAAACTGAACTTTCCCCAACTTTCCTATTACTGTTGAGGACGTTGCCGTCCAAACAGTTTAGCTTACAACTTTGGTCTCAGTCCTGGATAACCCTTCATACTCACTCCATTTACATAACCCATTGATAAATTTTGTTATTTTCCCTTCCCTAAATCTACTGTAGAGTCCTTTTTCTCTTTACTCAAACACTTGCCACTGTTGGATGTTCCTAATACATAATGCCTGGGTTTTTTGCACTGTTTTTTGGTTAGTCTCCTGATACAAGATCATCATTAGATTAGAGGATTTCTTAGCTTCTTTTCAGTTACTATAAATCTATGATTTGATTTGTAACCTTATAGTTAACCAATCATCTGACCTTCAGAATACCTTTCAGGTTCATCACATCCTTTTAATTTTCTTCCATTAGGCCCTATTCAGGGTTTCATCACTTTATCACTGGATTTTTTCCTTTGACTTGATTTTTTTGCTGTCAACCTACCTTCTCCTGCCTCCTCTGCCCAACTGATAGAGCAACTCTCCCTAGAAGACTTTTTTATTATGTTACTCTGCATAGTAATATGTAGTGAGTTTCATTTTTTAAATTTTTATTTGTTTTGTATAATGTCAAATTTCCTCTGTCTGGTATTGAAAGTCTTCTGTAACCTAAACTCACCTTTCATATTCAACCTTAATATAGTACTGATCACTTCGTGCTCTGAAAGCCTAGTGGAAAGACAACAAATAATGATTAATTATTGTAGTTTTAGGAATTAAGCCTGAGAGGCAGAGGCAAATTAACATAAAGAAAGAAGAAATAAAGATGAAAGATTTATGGATAAAAAGGAGATTTAATAACAAATCAACAAGAGTATTAACTAGTATTTAAATACATTACTGCATTGATGCTGGCAGAAACACTGAGGTTTTATTGTTTCTCATTTTCCATATGAGAAAACCAAGACCGAAAGAGGTGAGTACAATATCCAGTCACACAATTAGTTCTACTAATAGAGGCAGATCTAAAACTTTGATATTCTTAACTCCAAAGTCTAGTGCTCTATCCTCTGCTACCTAGCTGCTTGGGAAAGAAGAATGATCAGTAGAGTGACAGGTGGCAACCAGCATTAGTATCCCTGGGCTCCATACCAAGAAACTGCCATTTTTTTTGGACAAAATTCTGAATTGACTAATCTGGGATCTGCCTTTTGAATGCACATCTTTAAATATATATCTGAAAGTTTCCACCTCTTATTTTGCTTTAGTATTTTCTTGCATTGAACTAGAATGTCATTCAGACTCATTTCTCCTTTAGATAGCCTTTATTTGGTGTCTAGTTCCCCTCATTACATATATATTCTTTTATATCTTCTAATATTAAACTTTTTAGCATATTAGGTTTTAATAAAAAGTGGGAATTTTACATATTTCAAGCTTTATAAGTGATGAACTCATGAGAACAAATTTTCAAAAAATAATAATAATGCTTCATACCTATATAACCCTGTATCCTTTTCAAAAGTCTGTACATTTAAAAACTAAATGAAACATTATTTCACTTTGTATTTGTAACTGGAAAGTCAATTAGAAAAGCATTATAATCCCCATCTGACAGACTAAGACTTTGGCTGTAATTCAATAGTGACCAAATACAAATGAATTGGTATACTTAGAATTATAGGAAAGTAAGTAGTGCCTTCAAATTATACATTATAATCCTAGTGTTTATTTTCCATTCTCATTAGTTTCTAAATTTGTGAGTTTTTAATTGTTTTTATCAGGTATGATATTGACCTTCAGTAATCTTTTATTCAGAAGGACTCCCTTCTTATTATATTGCCAGGTGTTTTCTTTGACGCAGCCTTTGACCATTCCATTACTTGACTGTCATTTACTAATATAGGGCCTTGAGCCAGGAAAGTATTGTCTGTTCTAGTATTCAAGTTTCTAGATGACCCAGACCAACTATCACAGGCCGCAACCAGAATAGAACATTTGTTTAATTCAGAGGCTTTATCAATGACCTTTTTATGCTTTCACTTATTTTTGTGCTCTCACATATTTGAAGGTGTCTCATACTTTCTGGGGCCTTGGGGAAAAAATAACAATGTACTTCTGAATTGGATGATATCAGAACTTTTTTTTTTTGCTTTCTAGAAACATTCCATTTTTTTCCATTCATTTCTTAATTCTAATTACATTTCTTTTTTCAGAGTTGGCTAGTGGCTTTTAGTTACAAGATATATATCATAACAATTTGAGCTAATTAGCAAGCAATATTCAATGTTCTTTTTTATTACATCTTGGTCTTAATACAAACAAATAGTTTGGACTACTTGTAAGCATTTATTTTATAACTATAAGAAAAAAAGGATATTACATTATAACTACAAGACCCCCCAAAAAACCCCTTTATGAATAATGACCTGGATTTATTCATTGGAAATAAAGAAGCTTAGTATTTAGCTGGTTCAATAAGAGACTTTTACATAGATGGGTTTATTGCCTGGGTGTTAGTTTTGTTTGATATGTAAAACGAGCCAAATATACCCAAAGCATGTTGAATGATATGACAAGGGATCTGGGAGGACTTGTCATACTAGAGATGAGATAGAATCATCATTCTATTTTCTCACCTTGATTATTGTCTTCAAATTCATTTACTAATTAGCATTTATATAATACTGTAAGGTTTGCAGAACTTTTACAAGTATTATATCATTTGCTCCTCATCACAACTCTGGGATAGAAATGCCTCCATGAGTTCCATTTTACAGATAAACAACCTGAGGGGAAAAAAAGGTTCTGTGACTTATCCAGGATCACATAACTAGTAAGTATCTGAGGTCACATTTGAACTCGTATCTGCCTGCTTCTAGAGCCAGAGCTCTATTTGCTGAGTCAGCTCTATAGAGATTTATTTTATTTGAAGGTTCCCCTTCCCCAAAGTATATTCAAAATTGAAGTTTGGAAAAATGAAATCATTCTTCAGTTTATACTTCTATTCTTGGTTATATATATGTTCTTAGTGATTTGAATAGCCTCTCCAATGGCATAGAACATAATTCCTTCAGTCGTAATCACTCTGTGCACTTTTCTATATTCACAATGAGGCTTGCCCAATGTAATAAGAGCCTTTCTCAGGATCTCTTCACATTATTCAGGTACCTTTGGAATAGATAGTCTGTTCATCTTATGCACAGATCTTGCTATATGTTTGGTATACCTCCATTTGGGGATGGTCATATCTTTCTCTAATTACATCTTTTATATTATTTCTCCTTCAAAAGTCTGTTGGGAGTACATGGGGCAATCTACACAGGTATGCCACATACAGAGCTCTTTATGACACTCTGAGTGACTTAGCTTTCACGTAGCTTCAGAAATTATGGTATTTCATGAGAAACACACAATATCCCTGAAAGGTTAGTCATCCTGAAAAACTGGATCTTTATGTAGAAGCAGAGGACTGTTATGATTTATGAAAAATGGGTCAACCCATTCTTCTCTTTCTATTCAATTAGGACCCATTTCATTGTTCATGCATGATATTTGCACAAAACAGGTGTAATATTAGGTCAGGTCTATCAAATTCCATATTGTACTTCACTTTGTAATTTTAGAATTTTAGAGTCAGGAGGAACAATCTAGTCTGTAACCTTTAATGCAAGAACTTGTTGCAACAGTGGGTTACAGTGGAACATCTGTTGGCTTTGGAGTCATGGATCTTGTATTCAAATTCATTCTGCTGTTTGTTATCACGGATTCTGCCATTTATTATCTGTGTTACGTCATTTAATCTCTCTAGGTCTCAGTTTCTTCAAAGATAAAACAAAGCATTTTAATGAAATGACCTAAAAGTTTCTTCTATCTCCAAATGAACACACATAATAGAAATCCAGATTTATATGCCTCCAATGATAGAGAATTCACTCAACATATTTTAGTCTTTTTCCCCCCTCAACCTTAAAAGGAGGAATAGAAAGAGAAATTCCTTCTTTAGTACCAGGAGAACATTTCTGTGCTCCATTTGATGGATAGAACTTTGTTGATGATGTTCTGGAGCAGATTTTTTTAATAGTATAAACTATTTAACAGTTCACCAAACTTCTTGTCAATATGATGTTATACAGAATCTTAAAACAAAACAAAACACCTAATAACTTATATTTCATCTTAGACAAGGTCCTTCAAAAAATGTAAAGAATTGAAGCAGACTTTCCCCACTAAATTTAAAAGTTAAACAATATAAAGATGAAATAAATATTTATGAGAAGACATATATAGTATATATATATTTAAAAATTTATAAATGATAAACTCATGAGAACAAATTTTCTTTTCTTTTTTTGGGGGGGCAGGGGAATCAATATTTAATATTTATTCTCATTTTATACAAATATTTTTTATACATTAATAAAATATTCTTGTTTAAGAGTAAACAAAATACCCCCTCCCCCCAAAAATATAGACTCACTTAAGCGATAAAGTAAAGGGGAGAGAAAAAAAATTAAAAGAAAAGAAAATAATAGTAATAATTGTAGGTATGGCCAGGTGGCACAGTGGATGGAACACCAGCCCTGGAGTCATGAGCACCCAAGCCCACATCCGACCCCATACACCCAACAATCACCCAGCTGTGTGACATGCAAGCCACCTGAACCCCACTGCCCTGCAAAAACCAAAAAAAGAAAAAAACCCAAATAAAATAAAATAGTAATAATAGTAGGGGTGGCTAGGTGGCGGACAGAGCATTGGCCCTTGAGCCAGGAGCAACTGGGTCCAAATCCCGCCTCAGACACCCAGCGATCACCCTGCTATGTGGCCCCAGGTGGGCCACCCAGCCCCATTTGCCCTGTACCCCCCCCCAAATAATAATGCTAAAAATGTGCTTGAGTCTTTGTTCCAACACCAACAACTTTGTCGTGAGTGGGTCACATTCTTTATGTTAAGTCCATGGCAAAAGTTACTTCCATATTTTTCCACTGTTGCCATTGCTGATCGCAACTCCCTCCTTTCTTATTTCTCCACTACCACGTACTGTATTTTCTCTCTCCTTTCACTCTGACTCTGCTGTAGGGTAGCTGAGTGGTGCAGCAGACAGATCCCTGGTTCTGGGGCCAAGAGGCCCTGAGCCCCCATACCACCCCTTAGGCCCAGCATCCACCTGACCCTATGGTCCCGGAGAGGCCATCCAATCCCAGCCCCTTGCAAGAAGTAAAAAAGAAAATGTGTTATATCTGACCACTCTCCTCCTATGGTCCATCCTCTCCTCCATCACTCACATCCCCACCCCTTCCCCCTGCTCCCCCCTCCTTCTTACTCCAGATGTCTATACCCCATTGAGTATATGTGCTGTTTCCTCTCCTAGCCATCTCTGATGAGAGCAAAGGTTCCCTCATTCCCCCTTGCCTTCCCCCCTTCCATATCATTGCAGTAGCTCATTGTAATAAAAATCTTATTATATGAAATATCTTGGCCTATTCCCCCTCTCCTTTTTCTTTCTCCTATTACATTTCCCTTTTTACTATTGACTCCATTTTTACTCCATATTTTATCTTCGAATTCAGCTTTCTCCTGTGCTTCAACTATAAAAGCTCCCTCTACCTGCTCTATTAACTGAGAAGGTTCGTATGAGTATTATCAGTGTCATTTTTCTATGTAGGAATACATGCAGTTCATCATCATTAAGTGCCTCATATTTTCCCCCTTTCCTCCAATCTCCATGCTTCACCTGAGTCCTTTATCTGAAGATCAAACCTTCTGTTCAGCTCTGGCCATTCCAACAGGAACATTTGAAATTCCCCTGGTTCATTGAAAGTCCATCTTTTTCCCTGGAAGAGGACATTCAGCCTTTCTGGGTAGTTGATTCTCGGTTGCATTCTAAGCTCTTTTGCCTTCTGGTATATTATATTCCAAGCCCTATGAGCTTCCAATATAGTTGCTCCTAAGTCCTGTGTGAGCCTGACTGCAGTTCCACGATATTTGAACTGTGTCCTTCTGGCTGCTTGTAATATTTTCTCTTTGACTTGGGAGTTCTGGAATTTGGCTATAATATTCCTAGGGGTTGGTTTTTTGGGATCTCTTTCTTGGGGGGATTGGTGGATTCTCTCCATTTCTATTTTGCCCTCTGCTTCTAGAATATCAGGGTAATTTTCCTGTAGTAATTCTTTGAAAATGATGTCAAGGCTCTTTTCCTGATCATGACTTTCAGGTATTCCAATAATTTTTAAATTATCTTTTCTAAGTCTATTTTCCATATCAGTTGTTTTTTTCAATGAGATATTTCACATTTTCTTCTAATTTTTCATTTTTTTTGGTTTTGAAGTATTGATTCCTGATTTCTGGTAAATTCATCAATCTCCCTGAATTCTGTTCTTTGTGTGAAGGATTTGTTCTCCTCAGAGAGTTTTCTTATCTCTTTTTCCATTTGGCCAATTTTGCTTTTTAAAGCATTCTTCTCCTCAATAACTTTTTTGAACTGTTTTATCTATTTTACCTAAGCTGGATTTCAGCATGCTATTTTCTTCAGCATTTTTTGGTTAGGCTTGATTAGCCTTGATTAGGCTGCTGACTTCATTTTCATGTTTTTCCTGCATCTCTCTCCTTTCTTTTCCCAGTTTTTCTTCTAACTCCCTCATTTGATTTTCAAAATCTTTTTTGAGCTCTGTCATAGCCTGAGCCCAATTTCTATTTTTCTTGGAGTCTTTAGATGCAGGAGCTTGTGCTTCCTCATCTTCAGACTGAGTATATTGATCCTTCTTGGGTTCATAGATAATGTATTTCTCAATGGTATTTTTCTTGTTTCTCTGCTTGCTCATTTTCCCAGTCTAAGCCTGTTTTTTGGGGTGCTTCATGAACTTTTGGGACACTCCTACAAGGGTCTCAGTGTGTGAGGCTCTGTCCTCCCTCCTGGTCTGTGAATGACCATAAGCGCCCCCCTCTGCCACAGGGCTGAGGTGGGGGGGCCCCTGCCGTTCTATGGGGGGGCCTAGACTGGGATCAGGATCTGAATGTGGTCAGAGCCCCAGAGTCCTGTTCCAGGGGCAGAGGACAGAGCTCTGCAGTCTCTCTTCACTGCCCTCCCTCAGCTCAATGGGCTCATGCCCTGGGGGCTCCTGCTTACGGGCTCTGCCTGCTTCTGTTTCCTGGATCTGGAATGCAGTGGCCAAGCTGCTGGCTGTGTGCCCTGAGGGCTGGGCTTCACCTGCTTGATCTGGCAGAGGTCCCCCGCTGTTCCCCCAATTTGTGCCTGGTGCTCCCCGGGGCGCAAGTCAGGAAACTCCCATGCTGCTGTGAGCTGTGCCCTGGGACTTCCTCTGGGAGGCTGAAGTTCTTTCACTCTGGCGGGCCACCCTTCTGGCGGGCCACCCCTCCGACCCCGGGGAGCAGAGCTTTTCTTCTCTTTTCCAGGTTACCTTGAGTAGGAGAACTGCCTCACTGGGTCCCTCTGTGGGTTCTGTCTCTCAAAAGTTTAGTTAGAGTTCTTAGTTTCAAAGATTTATGAGAGAGCGCCTAAGACATGATCTGCTCTTGTTGCCATTTTGGCTCTGCCCCGAGAACAAATTTTCAGAAAATAATAATGCTTCATACCTATATAACCCTGTATCCTTTTCAAAAGTCTGTACATTTAAAAACTAAATGAAACATTATTTCACTTTGTATTTGTACTGAGATCTGTGTCTGCTTGGTTCTGGTTCCAAGGATTTGTTTGAACATATTTGAAGATTACCACATCTAACATTCTGAAAAGATAGGAACACATTAAACCTGTCTTAAAAATAAATTTCATAATGTAAATGTTTTAATGTATGAAATGACATCATCTTAAATTCCATGTATATAATGTTTCTAATAAATTTTTTTTCCTTTTGACTATTGTATAGAAGAAAATTGGAAGAAATAATTTGTAAAGTCTGTTTCTACTCAGAAGAGCTCTGCTTCTTACAGTTAATTAACTTGGGCTTAGATTTATCTTTTCCTTTTAGTCATACAAGTATTTTCTTTATAATTGTATTTGTTGTAATGAGGATTAACAAGTGTGACTCAGAATTATTTCAAAGTACTTATAATTTTAGTCAATGAACTTACTGTATGAATGGAACTTCAAATGTCACTCATCAAATACAACTATGTAATCTCATCTCTTATAATAAATATTTAGTAAGATTCCTTTAGTACATGCATCACTTTCTAGGGGTGCTAGTAAGGAAGCCAATGTCATTGGATTGCAGAGTACTTGGAGGGAGTAATGTTTAAGAAGACTAGAAGGGGAAAAAGAACCAGAGTATAAAGAACTTTAAAAAACAAACAGAGAATTTAAATTTCTCCACTGGAGTTTATTGGATGAAGGACAGATCTTTTCTTTCTGGATGAATTTGTCAACTAAGTTGAAGATAGACTAGAGAGATAGACTGCTAATCACTGACAATATAAATTTGAAAAAATAAAGATGCTCCTACCCTCATTGAACTTAGTCAAGTAGGGGAAGAGAACACATAAAAGAGAGCTGAAAAGAGGAGGACATGGTATAGAAATTAATCAGAGAAGTCCCAAATTATTGCAACCAGATGAGAAATGAGTCATTTATTAGATTAGTTAAATTTATAGAAAACTGAAACTTGTCTTCATTGTTTGTGAAAAGGCGTTAACTTATCTACATTTTCCCTTTGTTAAAATCCCGTAAGGTGCATTTGTTAGTCATACAAGATTCCTCAATAAAGCAGCAACAAAGATGACTTTATTCATATTTGCCTTTGATTATTGATATCAACATAGGCATAAAACAGGGAAATGTATGCTTACAAAAGATATTTGCCTTTGTCTTGGAGGTTTGTCAGTGCAAAGTCCAAATGGAAGAGAAATTCAATATAGATGGTTAGGTTCTCCAGTTATTCTTGTATTTCCTTTGAGCATCCTCTTTCCCTGCAGGGCTTTAGGGATTTACAGGAAAATCTTCCAGTTATCTAGAGCTACAGAACTGTTCTATAAAGATGCTTCATTCAGCTGTTTAACGCTTAAATTCTTGTCAAGCTAGTCAATGCTACATAGTTCTAAATGTCAAATTAGAATATGGACTGACTTGACTTCTAAGAGCTGTTTCTGTGAAACTTGTTTTCATTCTTAGGGTTATTGGCAATTAAGGTTATTTGACCTTCCTATTCCACAGTTTCCTGAGCTTCTAATTATAATTCATCCCTTATTGGCACCAGGACCAAAGTTGGATAGTTCTGTACTGAGATCTGTGCCTTAGTTCTGGTTCCTCAAATACTATTTAAAATTCTATTTATTTTAATTAAATATTTCTCAATTAAATATAAACTTTTTTTAGGTTTTTGCAAGGCAAATAGGGTTAAGTGGCTTGCCCAAGGCCACACGGCTAGGTAATTATTAAGTGTCTGAGACCGGATTTTGAACTCAGGCACTCCTGACTTCAGGGCTGGTGCTTTATCCACTGTGTCACCTAGCTGCCCCTAAATATAAACCTTTAAAAGAATTCATTAAAAAATTTAGTTCCAAATTTTTCCTTTCTCCTCCCCCTCCTCCCTCCTTGAGAATGCAAGTAATTTGATATTTATTATATAAGTGAAGTCATACAAAATATATTTCCATATTGTGCAAGTTGTGAAAAGAAAACAGAGACAAAAAAGACCACAATAAAGATAGTTAATAAAAATATGCTTCAATCTGCATTCAGAGTTCATCAGTTCTCTCTCCGAAGGTGGATAATATTTTTCATTATAAGTCCTTTGAGATTGCCTTGGATCATTGTTATGATCAGAGTAGTTGAGTCTTTCACGGTTGATCAGCCTTAAAATATTGCCTTTACTATGTACAATGGTCTGGTTCTGCTCACTTCACTTTATATGAGTTCATTTAAGTCTTCCCAGGTTTTTTTGAAACCTGCTTATCATTTCTTATAGCCCACTCTATTTCTAGTTTAGTACCAGATTCTTTTCAAGTTTACTGTTTTGCAATCTGGTTTGAAATATGGAACTGATAGACCATCTTCCTAGGCCACTTTAAAAAAAAATTGGTTCTCCTGATACATTGACCATGTTTTTTTCCAGTTGAATTGAATTTTTTATTTTTTATAGCTCTATAAAAGAAATCTTTGGTAGTTTGATTGTTATGGTACTGCATAAGTATATTAACTTAGACTTGTCACTTTTATTATGTATCTCAGACTGCTCATGAGCAATTAATAGTTTTCCAGTTATTTAGATATGTCTTTATTTGTATGAAAGTTTTTTTATAATTATGTTCATATCACCCCTGGCAGATAGCCTCCCAAGTATTTTATACTGTTTGATGTTATTTTAAGTAGAATTCTGTCTCTTGCTGCTGGTCTTTATGGATAATATATAGAAATGTTGATCATTTTATTTTATATTCTACTTTACTGAAGTTGTTAATTATTTCAACTAGTTTTAGCTTGACTCTCTAGGGTTGTCCAAGTATACCATCGTGTCATTTGTAGAGAGTGACCGTTTTATTTCATCATTTCCTATTCTAATGTCTTTAATTTCTTTTTCTTTTCTTATGGCCAAAATTGGCATTTCTAGCTACTATTTTTTTAAATTTTTCAACCAAGAGATTAGCAGCTGTGAGCCCTTTTTCTAAATAAGGATGAATAGAAAGCAAGGCATATGGAGAAGAGGAAATGGTTGTTTATACCACGCACTCCTGTTTGATCTTTGCCATGTCATACTATTTGACAATTGCAATTTTCTTGGAATAGATTTGGAAATATATTTCCTTCAGAGTGGGAAGCATTAAACTATCATCCATTCATCTGTAGCTGTGCATAATAAGATACTATTTTTTTTGCAAGGCAATGGGGTTATGTGACTTACCCAAGGTCAGACAGCTAGGTAGTTATTAAGTGTCTGAGGCTGAATTTGAACTCAGGTCCTCTTGACTCCAGGGCCAGGGTTCTATTCACTCTGCACCTAGTTGCCCCTAAAAGGATACCATGTAAAAAAGTGAAAGAATGATGCAGAATGTCAGTGTGTCTTGTCACAAATCTGTTTTCAGCAAAATTATATATGTGTATATATATATATATATATATATATTTATATATGCTGATTCTGTTATCATTGTCTGTTGTCCAAAAATGAATAGCAACTACTGCACCCCTATCTAACATATCTCTACTGAGGAATGAATATCATTTTTAAAATTTTATTTTTTATTTTGAACTTTAAAATAATAAAACAAAATGGGAATTTTCATATACACACATAGTAGAATGGAAATAGAGGATGACTAAGGAAACTGGTGCAGTGCTCTCTTTTCAAAAATAGAATGAAAGGATCTTTAATGATACTACTGATTGTAGCCTCACAAGTATTGTGATGTCTAAGCTGTTTAGTGTCTCTAGTTGGCAAGATTCATGACATCATGTCACAGAAAACTTGTCTATAGGGGAAAACTGACAATTTCCTAAGAAATGATTTGTCTTTGCCATTGTTGTTAGCACAGAATTTCAATGTCAGAGGTCTTTTACTCCAATCCATATCTGAAAAAGAAACTTGTCTGCATACAGATATGTTCTGGAACCAGTTCTAATGGGTTCATTGAGAGTCAACTATTAACTTTTTTTGGCATGAGCATTTACATCTCGGGAGTCAGCACATATGTCAGAAATCAGGGCTTGATTTATTAATTGTTTAGATTCAAGAAAATGATAGAGAAAAATGTTTATAATGAAGATTAAATTTAAATATATTGTAGATATGTTCTTTTTTTTCAGAGAGTTAATTGTTAAACATGTACCAGCATACCACTAAATCATCTTTCCCAGGTCATTCACCATCGTTTTAAGGCCTCTATTTGCTTTTTGATAGATAATTATTAGGATTATTTTCCTTCCTTTAAACCTAAATCCTAAATCTCTCTGTCTCTCTGTCTCTCTGTGTCTCTGTCTCTGTCTCTCTCTGTCTCTCTGTCTCTCTCTCTCTGTCTCTGTCTCTCTCTCACAATTTTCACCTATTACTACCTTGTTCTTCCAGCTGGGTCAAATAGAGCATTGCATAGAGCACTGGCCTTGGAGTCTGGAGGATGGGAGTTCAAATTTGGCCTCAGCTGCTTGCCACTTATTAGCTGTGTGTCCCTTGGGCAAGTCACTTAACTGCCTCACATTCTGGGCCTTCTCCAGTCATCCAGATTCAAATTTGGACACTAGATCCAGATGACTCTGGAGGAGAAAGTGAGACTGGTGACTCAGGACAGAGCTCCCTCACTCAAATCCAATCATGTGCTTGTCATGGTATCACCTCCCTGATGTCATGGTCTTCTTCAAGAACAATTCAAAAACATCATCATTCTATCTCCCACCAGGTTGTCAAGGATGTACTCTTTTCTGACTTCTTCCTCTTCAAACTTTCTAGGATTATTCAAGTGCTATAATCATTGAGAAACTTTTATCCTTCTTAAATGATGTCCTTACTTATACAGAGAAGATTTCAGGTCTATAAATTTAGAGGAGAAACAAATTATGTTTTTCTTTTCATTAACCACAAATTCAAATTTATAATCTTTCGATTGTTAAAAAAACAACAAAACTATTTTTTCTCTGAGACAAGGTCCCTTAGGTTCAATAGACTGTCAAAAGGATAATCAGGATGGGTCCCTGCATCTCAGGTACTAATTAACCATGTGACCTTTAACATCTCTGAGTTTCAGTTTCTCTGTAGGCATAAAATAGGCACAAATATATATTTTATATATATATATACGTATATATATATACATGAAGATATAATAATAGGCCATTATCTATGACACCTGTTATCAGGATTCTTTTAAGAATCAAAAGATTTAATTCACATATGTGAAATGCTTTATAAATCTGAAGGTTCTCTCTGACTCATATATATATATATTTTTTTATTATTTGCCATTTTTATATTTGCACACGTCTTATTGTTAATATTGTTAGAATTCTTAAAGGTATAATGGATAGAGGCAGGACTTTGTGGCAGGAAGGCTTGAATTCAAATCCTTCCTCAGACCATATTGTCTGTGTGACCTAGGGCACCTCACTTTGGTTCCATTTGCCTCACTTTCTTCAACTATAAAATGGAAATAATTATACCTTATCTCACAGGGCTGTTGTGAGAATCTCTAGAAAATAATTATAAAATTTAGAAAATGCTCCCAAAACTATAAAATGCTCTATAAATTCTAGCAATCATAAATATTTAAATAGCATTAGAAATCCATTAGAACAGCACAGAAATTTTCTTCTGCCTGAAAGTACAGCAAAGAATCATGGTTACAGAATTTCAGAGTCTAGTAGAATGTGAGCCTCCTGAGAGCAGAGATGGTTTTATTGCCTAGTAACAGTGTATCTGGCCCATAATTTCAATGATGCACCTAAATCATACTTGCAATTATGTGTAACACACGAATCTGTGTCTGCTCCTCCTGTATTTAGTCCCATTACTAAAATTCTAGAACTGGAAAGTATCTCAGCATATAATCCAATCTGTTTATTTTGCAGAGATGGAAACTGAGATGCAAGGAAGTTCCATGACTAGCACAACTCTTGTCCTTGTCCTTTCGTAAGTTGAACCAGGGTTTTTCTTTGCTTTTTCCTGGTACAGTGTAGGTACATAATACAATCCTTGTTGAATTATAATATTCCACACTAGAATTCCAAGAAGACTTCAAGGCTCTCTTTTCTTGGAGTAAGTTTAGAATGTCATCAGCAAAGAAGTTCAGTGGATGAAATAGCCACGTTCAATTTTAGAGGGTTTTTAATTATTGGGGGAGCAACTGAGGAAAACATAGTTAAGATTGTAGTAGAATAATATTGTTTAACTCATCTGATAAGGATAAACCAAATTCTTGAAACGAGCACAATATTGCTTTTAAAATGTCTATTAAAGGACTTATATGAAACCAAGTTTAAAGTCCAAGATGAATTTTATTATCAAAGGCAAATAAAGGATTTTCATATTCACATTAGCACATATTTGAAAAAGAGAAATTGTCTTTGTTCTTTGGTCAAGGGACGGACAAAGTCTGTTTTTTCTTTCATTTTTATTCCATGAAGCATTAGGTTAATTTCAATAATTATTGTTGTTCTTTGTTTATAATTTACAAATACATGATGCTAAGTCAATGATGGGAATACCTCATTTTATTTAATTCTAACTATAGTTAGACTTCTGAGCTATTCCCCATTTGAAAGTCTAAGAAACTGAATCTCAGGAACTTCCCCAATGTTAAGAACTGGAAAGAGATAGAATCATTAATAAATTATTAAATTAAAAAATTAATAAAACCCTTAAAATAGATTAAAATCTGCTCTTGCTAATTTCTTTGATTTTTCTATTTACTAAGCTACCAAAAGAAGACTTCAAAAAAACACCATCACAATTTTTGGAAAATACAAGTGAAAGATACTATATCAATGACTGTTCACAGAATTGATTCAAATAAATGTAGCAGCTTAATAGTGTGGTCTCTAGTTTCCTCTTTCCCCTCTCCTAGATTAGAGACTAAAATTATTGTATAAGAATTAGTTAACATCTGGTGATTTAAAGCATACTTTTATTGCTCAAGATATACATTTATCATATCCTTAAATTTGGAACTTTGTATGGCAAAACCTTTAATAATCCTAACTTCCATAGCTCTAGCGGTGTGTCCCTGAGTAAGTCCTTTAACATCTTTCATCCTTAATTTCTTCAGCTATAACATGGGGATAATAATAGATCCTATCTTTCAAGGTTAAGATCAACTGAGATAATAACAGCACAATATTTAGTATACAGTAAGCACTAGGTAAGTGTTAGATATTACTATTGTTGTTACTTGACCTTGAACCTCAGTTTCCTTCTCCGTAAAATGTGTAGGTTGGAGTAGATGGTCTCTAAATTCCTCTCAGCCCTAAAGCTATAATTTCTTGATCCTCTCTAATAGTGATTTCTTCTTTTGCAGGAGTCAAAGAAACTAGAATCCTGAGAAGATACTTCGAAGTGAGAAAAGCTTTGACTGTAACTGACACCAAAATGTCCTGCATAGATCCTTATCAGCACATTATAGTAAGTGATTTTCTATCAGTATGGATTTTTAAAAGAAATTTTTCATTGGATGAATGTTAAAGGCATTAGCAAACTGAAGTATTTTGTAAACTATATTGAAGAACTCTAGGGAGATGTTTGTGAATTTATGAATGAACTTGCCTTGACATTTTTACTGAGGTATTGAGTTAGATCTGAATTAAGTTTTGGCAAAATTATGTTTATGTAGTATTTTATTTTCCTTTGCTTTTTGAAAAATGAGAACATATTTCCAGAACTTGTGGACAGAAGCATTGAATTAATATAGGTTGTAGTCATGTCCCTTCCTTTAAATAGAAGACTCTTGACTGTATTTTTGGCAGGGTCCCCTTTAGAAGACTGGTGAAGCCTAGGGACATCTCAGAATAATATTTTAGGTGCATAACATAAGATTATAAACTGAAGTACTTATACTGAAATTCAGTTATAAACCTATTTTAAAAATCAGGAATCCAACACACCCATAAATTTAAAGGGTCCTTTTTTAGTTATGTTGTCATGTCCTGTAAATGAATTGTTATGTAAAAAAATGTTTCACATAAAGGAATATGCTTTGACTCTCATGATCTCAGATTAGTGGTGACAAATTTGCTTTTTAATACCTTTATTGTTCAGTTGTTTCTCTGTTTTTTTTTTGCAAGGCAATGAGGTTAAGTGACTTGACATAGCTAGGTAAATAAATATCTGAGGTCACATTTGAACTCAGGTTCTCTTGAGTCTAGGGCTAGTGCTCTATCCACTGCCCAACCTAGCTGCCCCCGCTTTGACTCTTGATGTCCCCATTTGGCTTTTTCTCAGCAAAGATACTGAAGTGACTTGCTATTTCCTTCTTCAGCTCATTTTACAGATGAGAACAAAACAGATGAGGCAGATGAGGTAAAAGTTACTCACCAAGGGTCACACATCTAGTAAATGTCTGAAGCCAAATCTGGACTCATGTCTCTTCATCCACTACAGCACTTAGTTGACCACAATACCTTTGAACTCATCTTAACTACAGATTGAGACATAACTTTTTTGACCTGGCCAGTTGGGTGATTATTTTTTTTTAATTTTTTGCTTGACTATTCATATTTGTTTCAAAGATTTTGTTATATCATAGTTTTTCCCAGTCCCACTCCCACTTATGGAATGAGGGAAAATAAGTTTTGTAATAATTGAAAAAAATAAAATGAATTTTGAAGTTCCTCCTACTAATAAAATAAAATCCTTAAAATGAATTCTCTGAGTAATTATTCTTCCCCCTTACCCTCCTCCCTCCATGGAGGAAAACATGTAATAAAGAACATGTAATTTCTAGGGAGGGCAGAAATTCACTTAGAATGTGAAGTGGTAGAGGGAGCTACAGAGAATGATGCCAGATGAGCATGTTTTATGGAAAACAAAGGAAAATCTTGTGGCTGGCAGACTTCCTGATAAGTCTATTTGATGAAAATAATTGCCTTTTTTCAGAGAAAAGGATTTTGAAATTAGAAGATAGGGGCAGCTAGGTGGCTCAGTGGATAGAGCACTGGTCCTGGAGTCAGGAGATCCTGAGTTCAAATCTGGCCTCAGACATTTAATAATTACCTAGCTGTGTGGCCTTGGACAAGTCACTTAACCCCATTATCTTGCAAAAAGGAAAAAAAAATCAAGTTAGAACATACTATGATCCATATATTTTGAGTGGAAGAGATTTTGGGAACAGGAAAAGTACACTAACAGAAATAGAATAGGTTCTTTGATGTAACTTCTACAAGATTAATTATACTTCAAGTAAATCTGAATGATTTGTATATTTTCTTTCTGACCTTCTCTGCTGAAGCAGTCTTTGTGGTTTATTTTTAGCAAGCATTACTGTGCAATTGTTCTTATCCAACCCCAGTTAGGCTCAAGCTCTATCCTAGCTGGGCTCAGCACTAAGATATTTCTGGTTCATATTACATTAATAACAATTTTAAAACCCATAACCCAGCCCTGGAGTGGGGAGGGGGGGTTTCCCAAAAGTATGACAAAGCTAGAACTATAAGGCAAAGATAGACTAGATTATAAAAAAGTTCCCACCTTTTTCCCCCAGTATATTTATCTATTTCGATCATGAGAGTTTCTAGGTAATCATGTAATTTCAAAATCTTTAGCATCCATTGTCCTTAATAGTGCACTAATCGCTGTTTAAATCAACTTGTCTCTGAGATTGTTTCCTCATCTGTCAAATGGGACTAATGATCTCTGGTACCATGGTACCAGACTCTGGTTATTGTGAGGTTTGGTGAAACAACATTTGAAGGTTCTTTGTAAACGTTAAAATGTTCTTTTAATAATATTCCTTATCCAATTTAATTTCATCATCTGTAAAAAGCTGATAATAATAGCCCCTACCTCCCCAGGTTGCTGGAAGGATAAAATATTTGTAAATTGTTCAAAAACTATTGTTATTTTTGTTATTACCTTGAAAACTTGTCAGTGTTACAACTAATGCAAAAAGTAAACAGATCATATCTGGCTTTCTTTTTACAATAATATTAACACTGAGATACTTGGCAAACCTAGTTATCGCCTTTTAAACTTGCAATAATATATGAGATATAATGTTTCCCAAGTAAATTATATACTTTTTTTAAAGTACCTGTCTTTTAAATATAATAAAATAAAGTGCAGTGAGGGAATGGAGAAGGACATAATGTCAAGCTTGAGTACTTCAGTTAGAAATACTGAGAGACTGTTTCCCATCCTGGAGGTTTGACATCACCAGAATCTGTGAAAAAAAAATAATCCATTTTTATCTTACTTTTTATTTGAAAGAAACTTCACAGATAAGATTAAAGGCATGAAACAACAGTCACTTAATCTCCTCTGCCTAAAGTCCTCAGAGGCTCTTTCTATCAGCCATGATGTGCTCCAGACACTATAAATCTCATTCTATTAGATTTTTAAGAATTTTCCAGAAACAATGTTTTTGAAAATTTGGCTTTGTGTATTTAAAACTCATAAGTTTTCTGCATAATTTGAGGTTCTACTTTTAGCAAATTTTCCTATGGGCCTTAGGACAGCTAGGTGGCACAGTAGGTAGAGCACTGGTCTTGGAGTCAAGAGAATGAGAGTTCAAATCCATCCTCAGACACTTGTTTCTTACTGTGTGACCTTGGGCAAGTCACTTAACCTTGATTGCCTCACATCCAGGGTCACCTCCAGGTAGTCATGTCTGGCCACTGGATCCAGATGGCTTTGGAAGAGAAAGTGAGGCTGGTGACTTAGCACAGTCCCCTTCACTCAAATCAAAATTCATGTGCTTGTTATGATACCACCTCCCCTGATATCATAGTCTTCTTCAAGAATGAAGGACAGGGGCAGCTAGGTGGCACAGTGGCACTGGCCCTGGAGTCAGGAATACCTGGGTTCAAATCCGGGCTCAGACACTTAATAATTACCTAGCTGTGTGTCCTTAGGCAAACCACTTAACCCTATTTGCCTTGCAAAATCCTAAAAAAAAAGAATGAAGGACAAAACCAATAGGGTTTCCATAGATTGTTTTCCTATATTCCTAACTTAAAAAAAAACTCATGCTATAGATTGTCTTACCAAGTATTGGAGCATATCAGTGAGTTTTCCAACTTTTAAATGACCATACTTGTCATGGTTATTCTATTCATATCTATTTCTCCTTTACCTCTATGAAAATAGCAATACATTTCATAGTTGACAAATCAAGGAAATTCTAGTATTCATTCATTTATTCACCTGCTTATTTATTTATAACTTATTTATTTATTTATAACTACTTTCCCCTTTATTGATTTAGAAAAATTCTGAATATTTTATTCTGCTGAAAGTTTAAAAAAACTGTCTGGTGATCAAATAGGCTTCAGATGCATGTCATTAAAGACCTATTCAGGATAGATGAAAGTCAACATTGACTTTTTATTGTTCATACGTGTCTGTTCTTGATCCCATGGACCAAGGCTCTTCTATATTTCATTATCTCTTTAAGTCTGTTCAACTTCATGTTCATTATTTCTACGACAATATCTCAATCTCTCTTCTCCCCTTTTCCTTTTGCCTTCATTTTTTTCTCCATCAGGGTCTTTTCTAAATGAGTTCCATCTTCTTGTTTTGTGATCAAAGTATTCAAGCTTCAGATTCAGTATTTCATTTTCCTGGGAATAGCCTGAATTAATTTCTTTAAGTATTAGTATATTTGATCTTGTATCAAAGGACTCTCAAAAATCTTCCCCAGCATGAAAATTTGAAAGCATCAGTTCTATGGTATTCAACTTTCCTTTTAGTTAGTTCAAATCTCACAGCCATACATTGCCATTGGAAGGATCATAGCTCTGACTATAAAGACTTTTGTTGGTATGGTGATGTCTTTGCTTTTTAATATGCTGTACAGATTTACCATAGTTTGCCTTCTAAGAATCAAGTGCTTTTGATTTCATGGTTACAGTCATGCAGTGATCTTTGGGTCCAAGAATATAAAATTTGAAACTTCTTCCATGTCTTCTCCTTCTACTTGTCAGGAAGTAATAGGATTAGTTGCCAAGATCTTAGTTGTTGTTTTTTTAACCTTAAGTTTCAAGCTTTCCTCTTTTACTTTTATTAAGAGGTTTCTTAATTCCTCTTCAGTTTTTGCCATCAGAATGGTATCATCTATATGTCTGAGACTTGATACTTCTGGCACTTCAATTCTGACTTTCGATTCATCTAACCTGTTGAGCTCTGCATATAAGTTATTTTTTTTAATGCATTCTGCCTTTATTCTTTTGTTGTAGACTTTTCTAGAGGCATCTGTGTTTATAGCCAAACACTGTATTTGCTGGAGGCTGATACATCTGTTCCTAGCCCAAGGATGTGGGGAGCATTGAAGAGAATACACTTTCATTCTTACCAGCAAAAGAACAATTAACAATGAAAAGATTCAGGAAACATCAATTCCCATTGCTGAAACATGCACTTTGAGGGTTTCCCCCCCTAATGTGTCCTTTCTCTTCTTCCCATTCCCATAAAAGCTCAGAGCAGATAATTCTAAAATATATTTTATTAAAACTCTCCCTTTATTTTCAACAAAAATATATTTAAAAAAAAACCCTCCACTCTCTTGGCTTGTTTTAAAACAATGCCACTCTGCATATAAGTTAAATAAATAAGTTGACTGTATACATCCTTGTCCTCCTCCTTTTCTAGTCTTAAAACAATCATTTGTCCTATGATTTGTTCTCATTGTTGTTTCTTGTCCTGAATACAGGTTCCTCAAGAGGCAAATGAGATGATATGATCCTCTCTTCCCTTTGAGAACTTGCCATGCATTTTTGTGAAGTACATAGTCAAATGCCTTTGTGTAGTTAATGAAACAGAAGTAGATGTTTGTTCCTAGAATTCCCTTATTTTCTTCATTATCCAGCAACTGCTGGTAATTTGATTTTTAGCTATTCTGCCTCTTTAAAGATCAACTTATTCTTCTGGTAATTATTGTTTCATATATTGCTGGTGCCTAGCTTGCAGAATTTTAAGTATAACTTGGCTGGTATTTGAAATGGGTGCAACTGTTTGGTAATTTGATCATTCCTTAACATTGCCCTTCTTTAGGATTGGAACTTAAATTAATGTTTTACAAATTATTGGTCACAGTTGAGTTTTACACCTTTGATGGCATGTTGAGTGCAATATTTAATAGTATCATCTTTTAGCATTTTAAATAGATCACTTTTAATTCCATCACCTCTATCTTTGACTGCAAAAGTATAAATCAATCTAATTTCTATATTAACCTTATGGTGATGTCCATGTATAGAGTTGTTTTTTGGGTTGTTGGAAAACCTATCTTTGGCAACCTAGAACAATTAGCAACTGCTGCCAAATAGTAGAAATTTGTTAATTGCCTAAGCAATGGAACGATGACTGATTCAATTCAATTCAACTAAACTCAACCAACTTTTATGAAGGACCTACTCTGTGCTTAATTCTGGGAATACAAAAATAAAGACAAAACAGGCTTTACTTTTAAGGAGTTTGCATTCTAATTGTGGGAATAAGCAATCAATTAAGTAAACAGTATCTATCCAATAAGTCAATTGATAGTTTTACTTTGATGTGAAAAGGGAAAACTTGAGTAACTTTGATAGCCTCATGGGGTGCCAAACCATAGAAGTACCAATCCTAGTAAAACCAAAAACAACTTTGAGCAATCATCTTTTCAATGGAAACCAAACTACCTTAAATGGATGAAAATTAATTCTTTTACAGGATGTATGCTCTTTGTGAGTTCAGAGCATGGGCTAAAGGATGGGAAAAGGATATTATTTAATGTATAAGAAAGTTTAATTGTCCCTATTTTATAGATAAGGAAATTGAGGCTCAGATAAGTAGATGGTAGGAAGCGGTCATAGTCCTGGATTCCAACTGCTACAGTCTTAATAAGTCAATTAAAAAGTATTTTTTAATAATTCATTTTATTCTAGGTACTATAGTTTGAAAAAAATCATTTCAAGAGAGAAAAAAATGCTAGTACCAGGTGAGTAAGCAGAATAGGTCTTGTGTCTAAGATGTACCTGAGCTCTACTTTGAAGAATTGGGATTTTTTGAGACATGTTCAGCCCTGTATTCAAAGATTTTTTTTAAAATATGGGAGATTCCACTGGGTTGGTCCAGTGATTTCTAGTTCAAGTGATGGCTTGCTTTCTATAGGGATTGGGATGAGACCTATAATTTTAAATAGTCTATAGAAAATGCAGATTGAATGAATGGATGAATAAATGAGGAATGTATTACTTGCTAAACACTGGGCATACCATTAGAAAAGTAAAACATTTCCAAGTGCTTCTGCACTTATTGTCTGAGAAAGCTATCCAAGAGCACCACGAAGTTATATGATTTTCTCAAGTCTCACACAGCTTGCACATGTCAAAAGAAGGATTTGGGCTCAGATCTTCCTAGATTCCTGGCCAACTATCTATCCATTTTCTCATGCTACTTCTAATATGATGTGTTTTCCACAGGGTGAAAGTTACAAGAATGGTGCATTCCAGAGTAATTTTGTAAAAGAATTAATTTTCATCCATTTAAGGTAGTTTGGTTTCCATTGAAAAGATGATTGCTCAAAGTTGTTTTTGGTTTTACGAAGTTTGGTACTTCTAAGATTTGGCACCCCACGAGGCTGTCAAAGCTATAAGGAAAAACAGTAGTATAAACTTAAAAATCCCCCAAACCTTTTTTATCCTGAAAAACATTGAGTCATTTTCTCTGGAGTAAAGAAATTCAAGGATGATTTAACAATCCCTTAATAATGGGTAGAAGTTGGTATCCTGTTATCCTGAGAAATCAAAATTGGATCACATTGGAAAACAATCATGTTATAACTCTAGTATGACCACCTGTTGTTAAATAAGGGTTTTATATTAAACCATAAAATAAAGGACTAACTAACTGTATTATCTAGGAAAAAAAAGAACAGATCTGGAGCCAGTATGATGCAGTAAAAGGAGTATTGGAAGGCTTTTCTAATATCAAGGATACTTCTGGTCTGGGCTTTATTCTACCTAGCTGGCACAGTAGATAGAGCACCAGCCCTGGAGTCAGGAGGACCGGAGTGCAAATTTGACCTTAGACACTGTGTGACCTTGGTCAAGTCACTTAACCACATTGCCTTAAATAAAATTTAAAAAAGAAATAAAAATTTTAAAAAGAAATAAAAAAAGACTGTAGCAGTTGGAATCTAGGACTATTGACTGCTTCCTACCATCTATTTATCTGAGCCTCATCTAAAAACACGGACAATAACACTTTATTATGAATTTAACAATATTCCCTTCCCATCCTTTACCCCTTAATGGCTACACTCTGAATTCACAAAGAATAGCATACTTCCTGTAGGTAATCTGATCCCAAAAGAGGAAAAAAAACCTCAAGAGTTTTTCCCCTTTCACACCAGAGTAAGACTAAAAGAAAAATCTAAAACTTAGCTTAGTTGTGGTTCATATCTAGGATCTCTTCAATGATCTCTTCTAGAAAAGATACTCAATGGACAATATGATTTTTGGGAAGAATATAGCTATTTGTTTTCCTCTGCCTTAGAAAATGCTTAGGACACAGAGGAGTCACAATGCAAATTAAGATACATATAGAGAAAACTCTCAAATATATGTTACATTCATTATAATTTCAATGGAAGTTAAGATAAACATTTGGAATCATGGAACAGATATTTTCCTCATAACTGTTCTGTTTGATTAATTCAGGAGATCCAAATCCCTTGACCAACCAGATATTGCTTTGATTTTATTCCTGTGGCTCTAGGAGCCTTCTGAAAGTTTGGCTCTTCTCTGAGAAATGGTACTGATTTGAAAACCACTTTCTACTGAACAGCTTGCATCAGACTCCAGAACTCTGGGAAACTCAAAGCTGGGGAATGGCCATTTCCCTCAGGATTACTGGCTTCTGAACTGTGCTCAGAGGATGAAACAGATGAAAGCTATCAAGGACTCAGTCAAGTTCATCTTTCTGCAGTCATATGTTTATACCTACCATTGCTGAGTACTGTTTCTCCTAAATTCGTTTTATATAATCCACAAACTGACAGGATTTTCTTGACTCAGTCATCAGTCATCTTTGGTATAATTCTCCCCACTCTCAAGAACAACAGATAAGAAACTGATGATTCATTTCAGCAAAGTGTCTATCTTTAGCATGGGGCCAGAGTATAGCATCCACAGAAAGAGGTCCGAGTACATATGTGTTTCTATGAGAGCTACCTTAGTCCAGCAAATTAGAAAGTTCTTCCGATTATGCTTGTTAATATATAGTAATTATTTTGTTATGAATCAAAAATGAAGAAAATTAACTAATTAAAAATGATAATCTTGAATGAAGTTATAAAAAAGAACAAAACTAAAAAGTATCATTTGAAGTTAAAAAAAATAAAGATTAGCAAGAATCTGAAGGTGAGCCATAAGCCTGGTATAAAGGAAAAAATGATGACTAAGCGTGTTGGGTTGAGATTTGACATCTCAATTGAAATATGGCACCTCTGACTACTTAATAGCAACCAGCAACATGTTGATTCATTACTTCCCCTAGGTAAAAATACTATTTGTTGATTCAAACAATATAATTTCCTCTGGTTTTGGCATCTACTATAGCCCTGACAATCTCTTTTCCAAGTAGGAACCAGTTCAGCTTAGTCTAAGATTAGATATTATAATAGCATTGGGAAGCAAGGCTAAAGGTGTTTTTTTTAACCTAACTGTATAGAAATTTCCTTTCTTCTCTCATATTTTGTAAGTATTAAAATTTTCTTTTTTTTTTTGGCAAGGCAAAGGGATTAAGTGACTTGCACAAGGTAACACAGGTAATTATTAAGTGTCTAAGGTCAAATTTGAACTCAGGTCCTCCTGACTCTAGGTCCAGTGCTCTATCCACTGTGCTGCCTAGTTGCCCCTTAAAAAATAATTCTTATAAAATCTTTCCAAGAAAGAAAAGGAGCAAGTATTATTGATTTGTCTTAAAAGTAAACATGTTGAGGACCATGTTTTATCCTTACCACAAACCTGGAAAGTGGGTGCTATTATTATTCTCATTTTACAGTTAGGCAAGCTGAGGCTGAGAGAGAGATGAAATGACTTGCCCAGGGTCATATAGCTAAAAGTGTCTGGATTTGAATTCAGGTGTTCCTGACTCTCCATCTGTATTTACTTTGCCTTTGAGCTTCAAGGTCCTTGAAAGCTAGTATGCTTTATTTTTTGCTTCTACATCTTTAGTGCCAAATAGGGTTTCTAGAATATAGCATGTGCTTAATAATGGCATATTAAATAAATGAACAAATGAAAAATTATTTTAATTCTTAATTTTTACCAAGAATTAAATGCAGGGATAGTACATATTCAAAAGCTCCTATAGCCAGTCCCTGCCCTAAATGATTTACAGTCTAATAGAGGAGACAATACAAAAGGAGTTTTGGCTAGAGAGGGGTCCTCTAATCTAGAAAGTTGTTTGATAAATGCGAACTACTCTACTTCCAGCAGGGAAAATGAGGAATTTGGCTTGAACCATTGGTCCATAATTGGAGAAAAGTAATTATGGTTTGAGAGAAGGTACAGATCCAGACCCTGAGAAGGTTTTGGAGTAAAGAGTGAAGTGAAATAAGAATATGCATAAAGTCTATTGTAAATATAGATCATTAGGCAATCAATAATCACCCTAGCTCCAGAACAGATGTTTCAAAGATGATCTAGTCTCAGTTTAAGGAGTAAGACAGATGCGTAAGGTTTCTGGAATATGATCAGGGAAGTAGAAAATGAAACTCTTAATTCATCAGGGTGATATAATTATTTGGAGATAGAAATGAGATTTAGAAAAGCTAGATCAAAGACATGGAAGAAAAGAAGGGTAAAGTTGAAGAGAGGGGGATTTTAATTAGTTGTAGCTGTGCTAGATTTATTTGGATTAGAATTACAAATAATTCTTTAAGGGGAAATAGCGTTAACTTTCTTTTCTGCAAGTATATGGTTCATTTGACAAAACTTGGTTTTCATATTGCCTAAGTAGATGGAATCATGATTTTTCTTATGATATGTATATTTTCACTCAACCTGGTACCTGTAAGATATTTTTTTCTCCTCTTCTCCAATTGGAAAGTTCTCCTTGGAACATGCATGGATTCAGGTCCATCAGCCTCGATTCCTCTCCTGGTCCTGTTCTTAACTTTTTTTGATTCCAAAACCAAGCACCCTTAATTGTTAACTCTTCCTAGAACTTCTTTTTAATACCTGGGGCCTTTTCATTCTGAATCAGATACCTCCACTGCAGCCTCCCCGTCCCAGTACATCCCTATGTAAACTTCAAGATCTATCTATTTTCTCTGTTTCTTTTTGGTATCTCCATTGAGTGATGGGATCCAACTCAGCCCACTTTCATCCTCCTCTGGGACTCATTTCTGATTTTCTCTGGATTTCAAAACCAGTCATTTTCATGTCTCTCATCCCCTTTCTGCTCCCCTTTGTGTGTCATTTTATCTCATTAAATAGTAAGCTCCTTGAGGGAAGAACCTGTCTTTTTGTTTATGATTATGAACCTCATACTTAGCATAGATCATAATGTGTTCTATGTATATTTACTTTCTTCCTTTATTAAATTGGACATCGAGGTGCAGCTGGGTGGTGCAATGGATAGAGCACCAGCCCTGGAGTCCAGAGGACCTGAATTCAATCCAGTCTCAGACACTTAATAATTACCTAGCTGTGTGGCCTTGGGCAAGCCACTTAACCCCATTGTCTTGCAAAAACCTAAAAAAAAAAAGAAAATAATTAGATATAGAAGTTCCAATACGCCCTCTATATCTGAAGAATAATTTACGAAAAACACATAACAATTGTATATTGTCATTAGGCTAGTTTGTTCAGAATTCTTAATGATTATTTACTATTCAAATTTCACCAGTTGTCCAGTCAGTCCTGTCATATCTGAACATAGGTTCACATACACACAGTTTTCATGATTGGTACCTTCAGGGCAGTGTGCCATTCTTTTTTATAAGAAAATAATAGTAAAATAGTTTTGATATTTCCTGCTAGTATAATCAGGACCATTCAAAACTTTTAGGATATGACTGTGCTGAGCAACTAATTCATTTGGCTAGCTACAGATAGCCACTTAAAGCACAAAACTGTACATTTTAACTTGGATAGAAAATGTTCTAAAATGTATCACACATTTTTTTTTCTTCACAAAAACGTCATATGAAATACTTTTCTCAATGACTCAGGGACATTATTATAAACATTTATTATCCTGTGATGAAATAATATGATGCCCTCAGGACTTACTGAGATGCATTAAAATGTTTGTCTCAACATTAAATAGCCTCAGACTAATGTGCTTTTAGAATAATTAAGTGTGATTTTTTAGAATTAAACAAAAATTATTCTGAATCTAGCAAACAACACATAAAATGGATATTTCAATTTGCATAGGATTTCTTTATTGAAAATAATTTATACTTCATTGTGGTTGGTAAATTATGTGCTTAGTGTTTCTTCTTTTCTTTATTTGTGATTAAGTTTTTTTACCCCAACATAACATGTTCAGTTTTGTAAAGGTATCATGGATAGACAGTCAATGAGCATTTTGAAACATCTACCATGTAAAAGACATTATGCAAAACATTATGGATAAACAGAAAGGCAGACAGTCCTTACTCTTGAAAAACTCATAGTCCAGTTGAAATAGGAAAATAACATGAAAATAATTGTGCAAGCAAGATACACACAGGCTTAGTTGGAGATAATCAACAACTGAGAAAAAAATAAACTGCTTTCTGTTTTGCATTCAGCAATCACTATAATTTCATCGTATTTCTAAAGTTCCACTTAAGTCCCAACCTCTTTTTTGTTATATTTGTTTAGATCTACTTATATTGAGATAAATTGATCTTTCTCACTCTTAGAGTTTTAGAATCTATTTCTCTCTCTGAAAATTAATGTTACTTTAAAAAATAAATTCTTAACTTTTTTGTGTACTCTCCTTTGGCAATCTGGTTAAGTCTTTTCCTTAGAACAGAGTTTTTAAGAGCATAGGATTGTAAAGGAAACCAATTATATTGAAATAGTTTATATATATATATATATGTATGTATGTATGTATGTATGTATGTATGTATGTATGTATATATTAAAGCCTTAAGTTCATAGAGCCAAAATTAGGAATCTCTATCTTAAATATTTAGATGGAATGCTTTTTGGCATACCAACCTATACATATCCATATATGTGTGTGTGTGAATATGCTATTTGATGTGTGTGTAATCACACATAGCTATATATATGCCATATATGTGGCATATATATATATATATATATCACATATTTACATGTGTGTATATATCTACCTTTCTATCAAACAGCTTAGCTATATATATATATATATCAGTAATCAATATCAATTATTTATATGTATATAAATAATTGATATTGATTACTGATCCCTGAAATCTTTTAAAAAATTTTAAAAAATTTTATTTATTTATTTTTTCCAATTGTTTGCAAAGATAGTTTTCAGCAATCATTTTTTGGCTAGGTTTTGAGTTTCACATTTTTCTCCCTCCCCTCCCACTGACAGAAAGCAATCTATAGGTTATACATATATGTATATATATAATTATGCTAAACATAAATCCATATTAATCATGTTGTGAAAGAAGAATCAAATTGAAATTGAAAAAAATTGGATTAAAAAGTAACAAATAAGCCAATGACATTTTTAAAAGTGAAGAAATCTTCCTCCTTGTCTCTTTTTATTGTTTTTATATTTTCTGCAGCCTAGTCTGAAATTACAATTGCCACCTTTAGTTTATTGGTGCACAATAGATTCCATTTCAATCCTTCATATTATTTCAAATTGAATTACATTTTATTTTTCCAGTTAACAAGTATGCACATTCCCTTGCTCAAAGAAAACTAATGTACTTTTAATTAATATAGGCAAAGAAAATGAATTTTCAGATTGATCATGTGCAAAAATGTGTGCCATTTATAGTTCAAATGGGTCTTTTTTGTAAAACATTTTGATTTCAAATTAATTCTAATTTCTTTTTATAATTTATGTGTGAGTTCATCTTATTCACATTCAAGTGTACTTTATTTAGGATAAAGGAAGGGAGAAAAAAAAGGAAAGAAAGAGTAAAGAAGATAGAAAGATATCCATATAATCCCCCTGAACTTTGATTTCTCTCTTTCCCAGATTCCTTCAAAACAGAAAACAAACACCAAGAACCCTGCAGTTATATTTATTCACCTTTCTCTATGACATCTAAAATATTTGTTTTATATCCCCAACAACATGAAATTTTGTCACCTCATTTTTTTTACCCAATTAAACAAACGTTTGTTTCTTTCTGTGTTTCTTTTGTCTCTTTTCTTTCTATTTCAAAATGTCTACCCACCTCTAGTTTTTTCCCATCAGGGATACTTGGAAGTCCCCAATTCATTATAGGTCTTTTTATTTTTCCTCTAGAATGCTGACAAAAAAAGATTATTCTTGATTGCAAGCCTTGTGCTTTGGAATGTGATTCCAAGCACTCTTCCTTTAATTGACAGTTGGTGCAACTTTTGTCATCTTTATTATGACTCTTTGTTACTTGAACTCCCTTTTTGTTCTGCTTGTAATATTTTTCTTTAAAATGAAAGCTCTGGAGTTTGATTGTGATGTTCTTGGAATTTTTCATTTGGGGGTTTCTTTCAAGAAATGACTTGTGGATTCTTTCCATTTTTACTTTACCCTTTTAAGAAACTTGGATAATTTTCTATTTTTCATTTATGATTTCTTGAAACATATTGTCCAAGACAGTTTTCCTTTCAAGTGCTTTTAAAGGAGACTGATGATTCATGGGTTATTTTATTTCTCTTTGACCTGTAATATAGTTGTTTTGGACATTAACTATCTGACATGTTATTCAATTAAAAATTTTTTATTCTAATATCTCTCTTTGTCTTATTGAGCCATTGTTTTTGATTAAGTAGTTGGGTACTCAGATTTTGTCGTAGTATGGGCTAAGGTATTGTCCCTGACATGTATAGGTTAGTGTTTCTTCTTTTCTTTATTTGTGATTAAGTTTTTTTACCCCAACATAACATGTTCAGTTTTGTAAAGGTATCATGGATAGACAGTCAATGAGCATTTTGAAACATCTACCATGTAAAAGACATTATGCAAAACATTATGGATAAACAGAAAGGCAGACAGTCCTTACTCTTGAAAAACTCATAGTCCAGTTGAAATAGGAAAATATCATGAAAATAATTGTGCAAGCAAGATACACACAGGATTAGTTGGAGATAATCAACAACTGAGAAAAAAATAAACTGCTTTCTGTTTTGCATTCAGCAATCACTATAATTTTTATAAGTTATTTAAATTTGTATTTCTCATTTTTTGGCTTAAACTTAGTCATCATGGCCAGACATTTTCTTATGTCTTACTTATTTAGTTATGCTCATTCATATTTAATACAATAGATGAGGTCTGTATATCTGAGTTCCAAGCCTAGGAGCAGATCAGAAGCAGCAAACAAAAAAGAGAAATGTGACTGTCATATGCACATATAAAAACAGTAGCAAGAAAAGACAATGAATGACTGACTGCAAAGAAAAGATAAAAAAATTCTTACATTATTGGAAGATGGTTTGTGGAATCATTCCCTTCTGTATTTACCCCTTAGGTGACTATAAATTCAAGAAATTCATTGTATTTTCCCTTTGTTTCCCTCTTATTTCCTACCTTTCTTGGGGTATATGCTGGGATAAAACTCTTCTTTACTTTTAGATGGTTTGGGTAAATCTTAAGTGAGATTACAAAGTTCGGTCTTAAGTGAGATATCTAAGACTAGGCACCTCTCTGGTAATAATTGTCTAATCATGTCTCCTATAATTTGGGGCCATTTGGTTCAGATAATGAATTGAGTGCAGACTGCTTGTAGCTTCTAGACAGGTTCTAAGCTGATCTTTTACCCCTACAAGGGTTACAGAACTGCCCTGGATTGAGCACTTCAGGGTGGGGTTGTGTGTAATATTTTATAGCTGGTTCTCTTTAGTTTTTTTTTTATTGTTGTTTCTTCTGAAATATTTTTAGAGTTTAATGGGAATACTTGTGGGGCACATGGATCCCTATGGTGGTCAGAAACACCTGAGTTTAGATTGGACTTCAAAAACTCACTCATTGTGTGACCTGAGCAAGTTGCTTAACTCATATTTGCCTCAGTTTCCTCATCTGTAAAATGGGGATAATGGCAGCATCTATCTCATAGGGTTGTGAGGATCAAATGAGGTAATATTTGTAAAGCACTATGCTTATTCTTCACCACACACCCATCCCAACCTGATTTACTTTGACTGCAGAGACTTTTTAAATTTCTTTTTTTTATGTTCAGAAATATTGAGCTTTTTTAGTTGAACTGCAGATAAACAACTCATTTCTAATTTATCATTTTGGAGGGGGGACCTCTGGCACTAAAAAGTTAAATGACTTGTCATTGGTTAGCCCCAGTCAGTAGGTATCAGAAGTAAGATATGAATTCAAACAATCAAATTGAATAAATGAGCAATTTCAGATATAATAGATATTAGCTCATCAAGTCCTGAAATTCTCAACCTGGCATCTCTGAACTTGAAAAAATGCTAATTATATTTCAGTATTATTGGTTTCATTTGCAAATTCATGCATTCTATTTTATTCATTTAAAACATTATCATGAGAAAGGCTTCTGTTAAAGAGGGGGACTATGAAAAAAAAAGGTTAAGATCACCTGATTTAAAGTTCAGAAGACTGACAAAAACTAAACTAGAATTTCTTCTGCATAAAAGATACCAACTTCTCTCCTCTTTTCCCCACCCCTTTACTTAGCTATGATTTCCTTCCTTTTACCTGGCTGGACTTCTCAGGCAGTTGTGGAATGTGATTGTACCCATAATAGGCTGAGAGAGATGGAGCAGTGATTTACATTTCTTTTTTACCTTTGAAAACTTGGCAGTCTACCTTAGCTAGCAGTAAAGCTGTAGAGATATTTTAGAGTATGGTATTAGCTTCCAGTGAAATTTCAAGGGGGGTTAGATGGAACAGAGGGTTCATAAAGATAAGTCAACAATGCTTCTGCTATGTATTTTAAGCTCTATGAATTAGATACCGCTTTTAAAATTTGGACCTAAAAGGAAAAAAAAAAAGAAAAGAAATCAATTTGTAGTTTCTTTGTGGAAGAGATTTTACTTATCAGTTTCATATCTTTGATTTTCAGGTGGAGCATCAGTATTCACATAAGTTCACTGTGAATGTATTAAGGGCCACAAAAGTGACAAAAGGTGCTTTTGGTGATATGCGTAAGTATTTCTGCTTATTTTCTAGAGATCCTTTTGTTGTTGCTGCTTATCAAGGAACTGGACTTGATAATGAACTGCAGCATTTCCCTTCTACAGCATTTCCCTGGTTGAACAATACTTTTTTTATGTTACTATAATGTTTCCTAGTGGTGCTTGGAAATTGGCAAAGTGTGTGTGCCTACAAAATAGAGTTTATAGATTTTTAAGAAATGACATTTTTTGGAAAAAGTGCTGAGTCAGGAAGGCACTGCAGTGCTAAGTTTTACTTAGAGAAAAAACATTAGTGTCCCATTTTTTCTTTCTCTTCTCTTCTCTGACTCTCTCCCTCTGTCTGTCTGTACTCTGTCTCTCCCTCCCTCTGTCTCTTTCTCCATCTCTCTCTGTCTCTCTCATTCTCTTTTCTTCTCTTTCTCTTAATCACTCTCTCCCTCTTCCATTCTCTCTCTGTCTTTTTCTCTAAGTCTCTGGAAACAGGTGAACCACAGATTTAGGGTAATGATGAATTCATTCATTGAGAATCTTTCTTTCCTTTCTTATTGAATTAGCAGTTTTATCAGTGAATATTACTTCATGCACCTGATGGAAAGAGAGGAGTGGGTTGGGCATGTTGATATGAAGCAATGAAGAGAGCTTTAAAAACTTGAATTATTTCCTAAGAAAAACTTTTGAATTATTTCCTAAGAAAATAAGTTTCTTCTCAAACTTGGGTGAGTGATATTTTTCAGGTAGCTTTAAAATATCTTAGGGGTAGGGAGAGAAGAAAAGATAGGAAGGAGGAAAAGAGCAAATATTCATTTACTTTGTGAAATCTCTTCACACCACAATCCTGGGTCTTTTAATCTCTTTGAAAAACAAAGTTTTGGAGAAAAGGTTTCCTTAGAAGAGGTGCTTTTTAAGGTCAGATACAATAGAGCTTGAAGGGTGTTCTGGACTTTAGCTCCTTGAGCCCTTGTAATGCCTCATTTTAGTTTGAGTCTTTCTCCAACCTAAGACTGAAGCAGATAGATAATAACTAAGCAACCAAAATCTAAGTTGATTTAAAAAAAATTATTTATTAACCAAAGCAGATTGTAACCATTTGGTTTATTAATCCTGTGGTAAGTTTTATAGAGACTATGGGACTCATTGTTTTACTTGTGGAAATCTGTAGGCCAATCTTTGGTTTGGCAATGTATATTTAAATACTAATTAACTATCACTGCAGTAAATCTTGGCAGGTGCTATTTTAATGCAGATATTATGGAAGAATAAAACAATGCCTCAAGTGTTTTATGAAATCTTTATTACAGTATGAGTTGAGCTAATATTTGAAGCTAACAATTTTTTAGTTGTTGTCATTTTCATTTTTTTTAATTGTGTCTGATTCTTTATGACCCTGTTTGGAATTTTCTTGGCAAAGATACTGGAGTGATTTGGCATTTCCTTCTTCAGTTCATTTTATATTTGAGATATTGAGATAAACGGGATCAAATGACTTGACCATGGTCATATATCTAGTGAATGTCTGGGACCAGATTTGCACTCACAAAAATGAATCTTCTTGATTTCAGGATTGGTACTTGTTCACTGCCTCACTTACAGTTCTAAGTACACTAAGAAATTGTACCATAAAACCATCATATTCGTGTAATGAGTTTTGTCAGGGACCTAATAAATTGCAACTATCTAGAACTTAATAGTTAACTCTTAGAAGCATGTCTAAAAATAGTTAAGTAATTTGTCCATGGTCACAGTTTATATCAGAGATAATCCAGGTCTTCTTAATTCAAAATCCTATATTCTTTTCTGCTAGAGAACATAACCTCTCTAGCATGGATGTGGAAAGATAGGTTGAATCATAAGCATGTATCTTCATAATTATAATCCACTTTAAAGGTAGTTTTTTCATAAGTAAAAAAGATCCATCTCCTCAAAATATTTACATATACCCATTGGCTTTTGTTAAATGCATTTATAAATATTTCTTGAATGTCACAAGCATATCTTAAACATATGGGGTGGCTAGGTGGTGCAGTGGATAGAGCACTGGCCCTGGAGTCAGGAGGACCTGAGTTCAAATCTGGCCTCAGACACTTAATAATTACCTAGCTGTGTGACCTTGGGCAAGCCACTTAACCCCATTGCCTTGCCACCCCCCCCAAAAAAGTAAATAACATATGCCCACAGGGATCAAGACATACCCTAGGACAATTAATACATAATAATAATAATTATTCTTATTCTTATTGCTATTAGTTTATTTTTTATTTTTCTATTTTTGAGAAATATAAGTATAATAGATGATTTAAAATTATCTAAATAATTTTATCAAAAGAAAGTTATTGAAATCATACCTTACAATTATCTTTTTTTAAATTTAATTAATTAATTTATTTTGAATTTTACAATTTTTCCCTTAATCTCGCTTCCCTTCTCCCCTCCCCCCCCAGAAGGCAGTCTGTTAGTCTTTACATTTACACATTTCTTAAGGGCTCATACCTATCACTTAAGGAAGGACATTTAGGAAATAAGGGATATAGTGTCCAGCATGAGCTGAAAAGAGTCTCTTTATTATATTATAATATTCATATTTTAAAGTGTTAAGAGCTTCTTTAATTTATTTAACAAATATTTATTAAGGCCAAGAGAGGGCCTTGTGTGTGAGGGCATATTCTTAACTGATCAGTGAGAGAGTTCCTCATCTTTCTGTCTCTCGGCCCAGGGTTCTTTCCACTATTTCATGCTATCTTGTACTCACAAGAGACAGTATTAAGGTATTATCTCCATGACATGATGATAGGTACTGAGTCATCATTTTTATGACACCAACTTTGAATTGATTATCTTCTTCCTGAGTTATATGGATATCTAGTATGTGTTTATACACAGATGTGTTTATATACATTTATACACACATGAATTTATGGAATAGTGTCAGAAGTACATTTGGTCATCATTTTAATTTGTACCAAGACCAGCTGAACTATGAATTCAGAAGGTCTTTCATCACAATCGTTTGAAAATAACTTTTTGGAATAAAAATGTGATAGCTACTATTCCTTCAAACTTGTCCTACCTCAACTACATGTCCTCTGCCATGTTGCCATTATTTTATTCTGTGGAAAATAGGCATAATTTAAAGATTTCATTAAAACATATATATATATCACTAAAATGTAATATATATATACATATATACATATATACATGTATACATATATATCTATATCTATATCTATATCTTGTTCTATATTTACCCAAATCAACTGTTACCAAGGGTAACAATATAAAATTAATCTTGTTGAAAGAGGCAAGACGAGGTACCCTCTGAGCAAAGAACTGGATAAAATTATTCTTCATAGAAAATAGGTGTGGGAAAGAGATTTCCGCTATTGGAAGTCCCCTTAGTTGTAGCATTTCTATGTCAAATTTCCAGATAAAACATTCACAGACATTAAGATCAGTAAGAAAAAACTGTTAAAACAAAAGAAAAGATGTTAAAAGCCACTTTACCTGTCAAGGAAAAAAATGATGAAAGGCACTGGAAGAGTTCTAGGTTCATTTTATTTGAATCATTTATTTTTTAAAAGAACATTTTGCTGATTTCCCCCAAAAGAATAAAAGTTTGAGGTTTCCATGAGAACCTCAAGCTTTTTTTTTTTCCTTCACATTTTCCTTGCTTCTGTGGTTAGACAAAGCCTAATTCTGATTAAGTTATAATGAGATCCATAATAAATTTCTGGGAACTTGTCTTGCTATGTTCAGACATTATGCAGGCTCTGTTAGTCTGTCTTAGACATCACTGCTAAAGTTAAGGACCCAGGTACAAATACTTTCTCTGCATCACCCTGGATAAATAACTATGATAAGAACTAGGAATACAAAAACTAACAGAAAGATGGTTCCTTCCCTCGAGGAGATTACATTATAAGGGGGGAAAACACATAAAAGGAAGCTGGAAAGTTGGACGAAAGAGAGGAAGAATGGTAAGGAGAAATGGTGGAGAAATTAATGAGTGCCATTAGTGAACCTAGAAAGGAATAAAAGCATCATTGACCTTAAATTAGAGGTTCTGCAAGAAACCAGTCAATCAGAGGGAAAGGCTTTAAAAGCAGAAGAAGGATTGGAGTTAGATTCTAGGGAGAAGTGATTTCTGTGGCATTGTAGAGAAAATTCAAGAGTTAGGAAAGTAGCAATGTGTGAGGTGAGGTGAATTTCTTAGATGATGTACTGATTCCAAGTTGATCCATAGAGAAAGTTTGAGAGTCAGGAATACAGCCTGCAAAGCATAAATGAAGGAGCTTGGACTAGATAACCTTTAAGGTCCCTTACAGTTTTAAATATTTGATTCCATGTGTGATGTTGGATAAATCTGTTGATCTTCATTTAATCTGTGTGATGTGTGTGATTTTGAATAAATCTGTTGATCTTCATTTCATCCTTTGGGGAATTAAAGGGTCAGACCACATCTTATGATTTGGAAAGTTTTGAATTGGAGCAGTATTTCTAATAGATTCTTTTCCATGGATAAATCATGGTACATCTTACCAAGTCTCCATTTGTGAATTTGAACATATATATATATATATATATATATATATATATATATATATATATATATATATATATGTGTGTGTGTGTGTGTGTGTGTGTATGTATGTATATATGTATGTATGTATATATGTATATATGTTACTGTGAAGAGAATAGAGTTTTTAAACCTAAGGTTGAGATGGTGAATAGATTGGCAGCTCTGCCACAATGAACCTTGAAAGCCTCCCAGCAAATCGACAGGCTCTAGAACTTCTTTTTACTAGAACTGCACTCAGGAGCAAACCAACAACTGTTTTGCCTAAATCTCAGTGAAGGTCTGAAATCTGGAAAGTCAAATAAAACAGGAATCAGAATACAGCATATCGCTTAGAGATTGCTAAAAGCTTGCAGCTCCATACCTGAGCCATTCCTTTAATCTTTGAAAAACATAGCATACAATACCAAGAGAATATGACTGCAGAACTCTAGATAATGTAGACCAAGCCCATATAAGGCCTGCCAATCTCTCCAAAAATGTACAGTCTGGTCCCAAAACATAATACAAGTTTGGGAAGTGAGGCTGGAAGAATGAGTAAACAAAAATAGAAAAGGCTGTAAGGAAAATACCTTGCCCACAAGATTAAGTAGAATTCTTGAAAGAAATATAGTAAAATTTTTAAAAAAGAATTAAAAATAATTTATAAATGATGTGAGAATATTAAAGTAAAAATGGAAAAGAAATTAGAGTTTTAGATATAACACTTGGAAGGAGAATTAATAGCTTAGTTTATAAAAACCTACCAAGTAACAGATTAAAAAATTTTTTTATTAAAGATTTTATTTATTTTGAGTTTTACAATTTTTCCCTTAATCTTACTTCCCTCCCCCCACCTCCCACAGAAAGCAATTTGCCAGTCTTCACATTGTTCCCATGTTGTACATTGAACCAAATTGGGGGTGATGAGAGAGAAATCATATCCTTAAGGAAGAAACATAAAATATAAGAGATAACAAGATCAGACAATAAGATACCATTTTCCCCCCCTAAATTAAAGGAAATAGTCCTTGGACTTTGTTCAAACTCCACGGATCTTTATCTGGATACAGATGGTATTCTCCATTGCAGAGAGACCCAAATTGTCCCTGATAGTTGCACTGATGGAGGTTGATCATCACCCCCATGTTGCTGTTAGGATGTACAGTGTTTTTCCTGGTTCTGCTCATCTCACTCAGCATCAGTTCATGCAAATCCCTCCAGGCTTCCCTGAATTCCCATCCCTATTGTTTTCTAATAGAACAATAGCATTCCATAACATACATTTACCACAGTGTGCTAAGCCATTTCCCAATGGAAGGACATCAAGTAACAGATTTTTTTTTTTAGAAATTAGAATGAACCAATAGTAGTTAATCAATCAGAATCAATAAGAATCAGCAAGAAATATTAAAACAAAAAGAAAAGATTGCTAAAAAAGGAAGAAAATGAAAGCTCTCATTAAAAAATGACCTGGAAAATAGATTGTGAAGAGATAAATTAAGAATAATCCAATTAACCGAAATTCATGATAAACAAAAGCCTGGATATCAAGAAATCATGAGAGAAAACTTCCCAGTCTATTAGAACCAGAGGACATAGTGAACTTAGGAAAAAAAAAATTACTGATTACCTCCTGAAAATTCAAAGTGAAAATTCCAAGGAATATTACAACCAAAATCTAGAGATTCCAGGTTAAAAAAATAATGTAGGTAATCATAAAATACTGAAATATCAATTCCAAAGGCAAAATATCTAATTTTATAACCAAGACTAAGTTACACAGGAAAACTGAAAAATAAAATCGATTTATATGAAGGATTTCCAAACATTTCTGATAAAGAAGACTAGAGTTGAGGACAAATTTTGAAATCCAAACCTAGAATTCAAGAAAATTTTTAAAAAAGGAAATTACAAGGAATTATATTAAGGAATTATACACAATGGTATTTATTGATATAAACTTATATAAATATAAATATGAATATAACTTTATAGATATAAATAATGATGGGGGAGATGATAGAAGACCCTCCTAAGAAACCTAATGTGATTAGAGGTCAAGTAGAGAGTTAAATAAGACAGGGCGCTGGGCATTGTTTGATTTATTTTGATAATCTTGAATGGAAAAACGAAAAGGAAAGGAAAAAAAGGATGGAGGAGGCTCGTATTTGGATAGAAATGAACAGGAATAGTGAGGGAAAATTATATTATAAAAAGGGAGTCTGGAAGCAGGTATCATAAGATAATGATTAAAAGATAAATATAGGGGGGTGGCTAGGCACTGCAGTGGATAGAGTACCAGCCCTGGAGTCAGGTGTACCCGAGTTCAAATCACACCTCAGACTCTTAATAATTACCTAGCTGTATGGCCTTGGACAAGCCACTTAACCCCATTTGCCTTGCAAAAACCTAAAACAAAAAGAAATGTAAATTAGTTATACTGAGAATCCTATGAATTAACTAAATATTTATATATGCCCAAAATAGCAAGAGCTGAATAAAATTTTAGAAAAATTAGCTATTATAAATATCTGATTATTATTTAAATGTAAAACAAAAGCTGCATCTTTATCAGCTGTGCATAGCACCATAAGAAAAATTGACTATGTATTAGGCTATATAAACCTTACAAACAATTGCAAAAATGGAGCTAAATGGGATGCACGAAAACTATATTCAAATAAGGGTCACTGAAGAAACCATTAAAATTAACTGGAGATCTAAATAATTTGATCCTAAAATATTGTTGGTTCAAAGAGCACATAAGAAAAAAAAGACAATATGATTAAAGATAGCTATGATAAGCTAATATACCAAAATGTTGGGGGTACAGGCCATGTGGTCTTTAAGAGAAATTTATATTCCAAACATTTTATCAAGAGAAGAGACAAAGAACAGATAAGTGAATTGGATATACAAGTGAAAAAATAACCTTAGAAAACTCAAAGTTCAATAAAATGTAATTTAAACCCTGAAAATCATCAAAGAGGAAAACAAAACAATAGAAAAAGAAAAAACTATCAATAAATGGATGAAATTAGGAACCACTTTTAATATGTATAATAAATGAGCATAGCTAATTTGATTTAAAAAGAAAGAAAAAAACAAATTGCTAGTACCATAAAAATGAAAAAAGTTAAAACCCAACCAAATGAATAAGAAATAAAAGAAAATATTAGAAATCATTTTACTAAATTTTATGCCAATAAAATGGACAACCCAGGACAAATAATTGAAAAAGTTATGCAAATATCAAGTTCTTGGCTAAACAAAACAAGAATTATAAGACTTATATAACTCAATCATAGAGAAAATTGAACATGCTATAGATATATTTCTAAAAAGGAAGGAGAGGGACTTTCTGGAACTAAAAGAATTTACAAACAAATTATATAAAAAGAGAACAATTTAGCATAATCTTTTGAAAAAAATTAAAAAAGTAAGAACCGTCTCAATTTTTTTCTTAGATATAAATGTAGTCTCGGAATAAAAAATAAGGAGAATTTAAAAAAGTAAACAATGCACTTTAATGAATATTAGCCCAAATGCAAATAAAATATTAGCAAAGAGACTGCAGCAATATAGCAGAAAAAATTTTACACCATTACTGGACTGAGTTTGTCCTAGGCATCCAGGGCTGGTTCAATATTAAGAAAATAATCAACACTATAGACCATAATAATAACAATGAAAATCACGATTGTATCAATGAGTGTAGGAAAAGTTTTTGAAAAAAAATACAACCTCCCATTTCTTTTAAAAACTTTAATGTAACCTTTTTATATCTTAAGTCATTTCTTCATTTAGTGATTATCATGTAACATGAAGTGAGGTGTTAGTCTAAACCAGTGGTTCTAAGCCCATTATATTGAAAGTTGCTTTGAATTATATCCTACTACACATGTCTGATTTGAAAAGTTGAAAAGAAAGAAAGAAAGAAAATATGCAAATGTAGAAAACTGCTATACTGTTGATAGAGTTCTGAATTTGTTGAGTAGTTAAGAAAAACAATTAGAATTATGTCCTCAAAATAACTAAATTATACAAAACCATATTGTGCAAAATAATTTTCATTTAGCTATATTACTATTAGGTTTTTACTCTAAAGAGATAAAAGAAAGAGTAAAAGCCATCACACACACACACACATATGTGTGTGTATATATATATATATGTATGTATATATATATATATATATATATATATATATATATATATATATATATATGTCCAAATAAATTTCTATAGAAACTTTTTCTGAAGTGCCATAATAGTTGAAAGTAAGGGATGGCTAGCAAATAATGATATATACATGTAAAAAATATTGTTTCCTAGGGAATGATGAAAGGAATTGTTTCAATGAAATCTGGGAAGACTTGATTGAAGAACACATTGAATGAAACAAAATCAGGAGTAAAATTTACACAATAAAAACAGTATGGTAAAGAAAATGAACTTTGAATGACTCCAATAAATATTAATATCATCTATGATTCCAGAGGATCAATAATGAAAAGTTTTAATCTCCTCCTAGAATAAGACATACAAGATTGAATTATGTGGCCAATGTGGGAATTTGTTTTGCTTTGACTATAATTGTTTTATTTGATTTCTTTTTTTAAACAAATTTTAGTTTTTAAATGATAAAATATTTTTTACTCCGTCCCCTTACTGAGAAAGTAATAATCCAAAAACTTTTTTCATAAATATGCATAATCAAAGAAAAATTTTCAATTATCTATGTATCAAAATGTATGTCATATCTTCCATACTTGGTCCAAAATCTTTGAAAGGTGGGGAGTAGCATTCTTCATCATTAGCCCTCTGGAATAATGGTACATTGGGTTTATAAACATTCTTAGGTCTTTCAAAACTGTTCACTTTTATAATATCATTGTGATAATATAAATTGTTCTCTTTCTGTTTACCTCACCCTACATCAGCTCATTCTTTCAAGATTTTTTGAAATATTTAATTTAAACATTTTTTACAGCATAATAGTATTCCATTACTTTTGTGATTTGTTTAGACATTACATAATTGATGGATATTCCTGTAGTTCTCAGTGCTTTGTTTCTATAAAAGACAGATATACGTATAATATTTATTAGAAGGGTTTTTTCTTTTCTTTTCCTTCTCTTTTTTAAAAATTGGATTGTGAATTGGAGATGAAATAAATGCTTGTGTTTTGAAAAAAAGTTAGTCATAGGCATTATGCTGTAACTACTTAAGAAAATATTAATGTTTCAGTACCTTGGCAACAAAAGTTCATAACTAATATTTTAATATTATTTGAAGTGACTTTCTATACTTATATATCATATAAGATAATGTACTCATATTAGAATTTGTACTGCATATTTATATTAAACTATATAGACAATTGTTACATTTTATATTTTATCTAGAGGTAACTAGGTGACTAGAGTGTGGACCTGAAAGCAGAAAGATTGAAATTCAAATCCAAGTTCAGATACCTACTTGTTTTGTAACATTCATTGGGCAAGTCATCTAATCTTCCTTAACCTCCATTTCCTGAGATGTAAAAAAGAGCTAATAATAATTTTCTTTCTTTCTTTCTTTCTTTCTTTCTTTCTTTCTTTCTTTCTTTCTTTCTTTCTTTCTTTCTTTCTTTCTTTCTTTCTTTCTTTCTTTCTTCCTTCTTCCTTCCTTCCTTCCTTCCTTCCTTCCTTCCTTCCTTCCTTCCTTCCTTCCTTCCTTCCTTCCTTTTATATATCGATGAATTTGAAATATGTGAATTTAAGTATGTATGATCAGTATTTGTACTTAATCAGTACCTAAGTATAGCTATCATAGGCATAATTATCTCATAATTTTCACATGATATTAAATTATTTTTTCTGTGCTATAGACACAAAAAATTGTGTATGCTGAGACTTAGAGAGTTGTCCATAGTCACAAAAGTATCAGAAGAGAAATTGAAATAGAGTTTTCTGCTAATCTCTAGTCCAAGGCTATATGCTTTTTTTTAAGATTAAATCTTACATTGAAACCAATTGAAAAAAATTTAATAAAAATTGTGTTCAAAATGGTGATAGAGACTGAGGGACAGATAATGTTGAAATATGATATAGTCCCTCTCTATCCTGGATTGCCTGAGAAAGTAAGAGAAATTAGGAATGACATGTTATTTATTTGACATGTTAGTTTTGAGAAAAAAGAAGAAAAATAGAGTGACATCAGATTAGTGAATTCTGAATTCTTCAACATCAATTGAATGTTATATTAAGCTTTGATAAATAGTCAAAACTCCTTACATATATTTTGAATATATGAATGTTATGACCATGTCTATTCATTATGAAGACAAAGGAATGCCCAGAACTGCAATTTCAGGGAATCAACAATATCTTTGAAATAAATATCTTCAAAATAAACATCTATATACATTTGAGTTGAGTTAATTTTCACAAGGAAAAATATGAACGATTGAAAATTTGTATTATTTTATTAACATGTCCTATCTTCCCTATTACTGATTTTGCTGTCCCTTTAAAAAGTAGTACTGATTTTGTTATAATCTATCACTTGTTATTCTGTAGATTGTGCTCATTTACTTACTATGGACACACCTTTCAAGGTTTTTTTTTTTTTACTTAGGTATTTTTTAAAATTTTATTTATTTAAGGCAATGGGATTAAGTGATTTGCCCAAGGTCACACAGCTAAGAAATTATTAAGTGTCTGAGGCCAGATTTGAGCTCAGGTACTCCTGACTCCAGGACTGGTGCTCTAGCCACTGTGCCACTCACTGACTTGCCTCCCCTCAATATTTATATTTATTGTTGTTTCTTCCCTATAGGAATTCCTTATGCTAATAAAATTATAGACTGAGTCCTTATCCCCCCAACTTTAAGAAGACCAGTCAGGTTCATTTATGGTTTTTCTTTTCTCTTAAGAAAAGGGATAGTTTATAGAACTGTTTGTTGCCAAAAGAAAATGTTATTTCTTTCCTATGTGAAAATAGCTTTATTTTAGATTTGCCAATGTGAAAGTAATTAATACTACTGTATATTGCATGGCATTCTAGTAGATTCCTGGCATACATCAAAATACATATTCTGTCAACATAGTGGGAAGTATCTTTTTCCTTCTCTCCAAGTTTCTAAGACTTAAAAAGCTAAAATATGACTAAATTATTATGCATCTTTTGAAACTTTTTCTTTCATAAATTATAGTAAATAATTTCTGAAGAGTAAATTTATTATTAAAATCTTTAGTACATAATAACAACTTCAATATATATAAGCTTGCACCCCAAGGTCTTATATCATTTTTGTTCTGTGAGGAGAAATAATAAACTTTTGATAATTATGTTCAATTTTTTAATTGAGGCATTTTCTATAGCTTTTGTGCATACATAAATGATTTGCTTGGAGAATTTCCACAATTCAAATAAAAGGAAAAATCATGATGAGTTTTAAAGTATTGTTGGTTAAAAAAATGGCATTCAAGTTGGCCCATAGCCCTTTCTGCCTATCTTTCTGAATCATAAACACTTAATTGTAAGTAACCTGAGCCTGCAGGTTAAAGACATTAGTGAGTTTTGATGTACCAATTCTGGACATGTTTTTTGGGTATCCACCCATATTTTTTTTATTTAAATCTACCTATAAGCAATTATCCACCAACAGTCTCTTCATGGAACTATGAGTAACTTCAAGAAAAAGCCTCTCTCATATCTGCTTATCTTGCATTTTCTAAAACATGAGAGAATATTGTGGGTGTGGAGAATTGTAGAAAATTTCATTTTATAGAAAAGATGAAATTGTTTCCCTATTTAAAATATTATTGTTTTATGGATTTTTGTTTAAAAATGAAGTACATTCTCTGATACATAAATGATCAAAGAATGGAAAATAGTTCTTAAAAGAGTTGCAAACCAAAAACAATCATATGGAAGATAATCAATAATGTGAAAAACTCAAACTGAAACAATCCTGATGAGACAGAAGGTGGGAATAGTCAATATTAGAAATGTGGAAATGTGGAAGGAGAAGCATGCTAATTCATTGTCAGTGGATCTGTAAATTGGTGCAAGCATTCTGGAAAGAAATTTGTAATTATGTAAAGATAATAACTAAAATTTTCATGCCTTTTGTGAGAAAGATTCCACTGATATCACTAACAAAAAGAAAGACTGCATATAGACCAAATTATTTTATAGTAGCACCTTTTTGAGGCAGCAAAGAACTGAGAAACAGTAGATTTCCATTGACACATAAAACCTGTAGTTTGTATACATATCAGAATATTATTTCATTTTTTTTGCAAGGCAATGGGGTTAAGTGTCTTGCCAAGGCCACACAGCTAGGTAATTATTAAGTGTCTGAGGCTGGATTTGAACTCAGGTACTCCTGACTCCAGGGCTGGTGCTCTGTCCACTGAGCCACCTAGCCACCCCAATATTGGTTCATTTTAAGAAAGCTTGATCAGAATGTGTAGAGAGAAGTACGTAGAAACATTTCTAAGAATTGATGAAAAGTGAGGTAAGCAGAGTCAGTAATTCCATAAAGGCAATGAATGCAAAAACATGAATAGAAAGAGCAACATCAAACAACAAAAACTGCATATTTTGGAATCATAAGGACCGAAGTTGGTTCAAAAGATAAATTACGAACCATTGAGCATTTATTAATTTCTTATTATTCAGACACTGTCCTAAGTACTGAAGATACAAAGGCAACACTAAAAAACAATCACTGTCCTCAAGATGACTTTTTTTTTTTTTTTTTTTTGCTAATTGCCTAGAGACGTGGACTTGGGTCATTCTCATTTCCAGAAAGAGTCTATAAGTAGACTTGATTGCTTTTATCTATATATATTTTTTCCACTACACACATTTCTACTTCCTGAGGATGTTTTCCTCTCTCCCTTTTTCATCCTTCCCATGTTGTTTCCCCCCCATCTGACTCTCTCTCTCTCTCTGTCTCTCTCTCTCTCTCTCTGTCTCTTCCTCTGTCTCTGTGTCTGTTTCTCTCTCTCTCCAAATATAGTTCCAAGTAGACATTCTTTTCTTTTTGACACCCAGAGGATTTTAGAGCTGGAATATTCTTATACATCATCCAAATCAACCCCATTAATTTAGGGAGGAGGAAACTTGGGTTGGCGTTGGTTAGAGAAACAGCTTGTGAACAGTTGAAGTAGGATTCTATGAAGGGTGCTCAACCATATTGGGTACCTTTGTTCTATACTTGCCAGGTCCCTTTTCCTTTACATCTCTGCCTCACCTAGGGTCTTTTCCCCCCTCATTTTTCTTCAAAAGGGTCTCTTAAAGAACTTACATTTTAATGGAGTAGACAACATATAAATAAATAGGTACACTATGGAGGAGATGAAAGATAGTCCTATAGCAAAAAAAAAATTGCAGTGATTAGGGGGACATGGAATGGCCTATTGTACAAGGTGATCTTTGAGCTGAGTTAGAGGAAGTTAGAGATTTTAAGAATGTGAAGTGAGAGAATATTCAAGGCATGGGGGTAGCAAGTGCTAAGGCATGGGGATGTAAGTTGCAGTATCCTATGGAAGGGCATAAAGTAAGTGGAGAGGAGAAAAGTATGAAAAGACTAGAAATATAGGAAAAAAGTCAGGTTGTCAAGATGTTTAAATACCAAAGGAATTTGTGTTTAATTCTAGACATAATAGGGAGCTCTTGGGATTTATTGAGTGTATAAGATTACGATTAGATCTATGGGAATAGAAAAAAATTACTTTAGAAACTGAGTGAAGGATGTATTGAAGAGTGGTACAACTTGAAATATAAAAACAAATTAGGAGGTAATAGTCCAAGAGGTGATTAAGACCTGAACTAGTGATATAGATATATGAGTAGAGTGAAAATACTAATGTGAAAAATGCAGTGGATGTAGAAACTACATCTGCTGTAGACTTGGTGACTGATTTGTTTTTGTAGAGGGAAGACTGAGGAAAGTGAATGAAAAGGAGATTGGGGACTTATGATGAAGGATGATGTTACTCTGGATAGAAAAGGGAAATTAAGAAGAGAGCATGGTTTGGGAGAAAGATATAAATTGACAACTATGATGGGAATTGCAACCTACTGATGCCTACTCTTTTTGTGTAATTCGTTTTGTATCATTAAAAACAAAAACTGGAAGAGGTGAGACCAAGAACATAGAATCAAGCCAAAGAGGACTCCTTACTGAAGTCTTTAGGTAAACTATATGAGACTGGGAGTGGATGCTCTAAGTCTTTTGAAGTTTATAATGCCAAGTGAAGAAGGGAGAGGATATAGCTGGCAAATTTGGGATGATGATAAGCGAAGGGCATGAGTTGGTTGTGCTGGACATAAGCTCTATTGGTTATTGCAGGAGAGTGGGATAGAATCCATCTTTCCATCAATGCTATGTCATGCCTTGGTATGTCATAGACTCTAAGGCATGGAGCAGCCCTCATCATTCTCTAAAAAAACTCTTTGAGATTATGTTTTAGAGGAGATGCAGATTTCATTGATGGAAAGAGTTCCAATGCAAAAAAAAAAAATCACAAGTCTATTGCCATGCCCCATTACTGTTATTTTCTTTTTCAATGGCACTAAACTTAATGAGCAGCTAGGTGGCTTTGTATATAGCATGCTGGGTCTGGAATCAGGAAGACCCGAATTCAAATTTAGCTTCAGGTACATACTGTTTGACTCTGGGCAAGCAATTTAACCCTTTTGATGGGTTTCCAATGTGTAAAATGAACTAGAGAATGTTTGCCACTTCAATATCTTTGCCAAGAAAACTCCATCTGAATCAGGAAGAATCAAACTCAACTGAAATGACTGAACAACAACAAACCTCAATTAACACTCTTTTGTATAGGAAAAAGAATGAGGACTAGAACTCTGATTTCTTTAATGTAAAAAAATAGGTATGTGAGGAAAACCAAATAAGGTTAAGAACCTTCTTTGAAACTTACAGTTGGGGGCAACTAGTTGGCGCAGTGAATAGAGCACTAGTCCTGGATCAGGAGGACCTGAGTTCAAATGTGACTTCAGATACTTAATAATTGCCTAGCTGTGTGACCTTGGGAAAGTCACTTAAAACTATTGCCTTAAATAAATAAAATAAAAAAAATAATAAAAAAGAAACTTATAGTCTTAGATAATTGCCCTGGCACTAAGAGGTCCTTCTGGCTCAAATTTGGGTCTCTGTTCACTCTGCCACATCTTTTGTTTGAATCTTTCCTACATGTTGATAAAATATTTAATAAGAAAAAATCAATTTTGCTTTATGACCTCATATTTCAAGTTATAAAATATCAATATAATTTTACTGTTAAAAAGGCAAGGTGTTGTATATAACATACATGTGTGCTCAGATTCCTAACAATTAAAGTTGTCCCAAGCTGGAATCTGCTGCTTTGGAAGAAGACTGTATCTCCTATCACTGATCTTTAAATGAAGTCTAGATGGGCACTTAATGGACTAAACTGAGGGAATTCTTGTTTATATTTGATTTGGCTGGATGACTTTCTTGGTCCTTTCCTTCTCTGAGCTTTTACAGTTCTAAAGGATAGAAGAAAGAGCAAGTGTTGGCTGTGAGCCAATAAGAGTGCCCAAGCATAATGGGAAAAAAGCACCTTTACCTTCTGGGCTGTTATTATACAAGAGTATGAAACCAATAAAATAAAGTGAAAATATTATTCACACTGAAATAATATAGGAAGAATTTTTAAAAATTACACATGTCTCAATGAGTCCACAAATTCACTGGATAAAGTTATACTGTGTCATGAAAAGTACACCATAATTTTGCATGTTCTCTTGTGATTATAAACTATAATTTACTAGATTTTTGTAGTCTATCACCTGCATGTGTGAGTGCCATAGTCATAAAATTATGACTCTTGCATGGAACTATATTCCATTCCAATTTGTAATCTACTGTTCTAATTCACTTTATTCTTTGTATTATTTGAATGATTTTAGTAAAAATATTTAACAGCATAAATGGCTATTTTACCTTTTTATTCATAATTGGTAACAGGAAAGAATAATTTTTGTGGCATAGGACCAGACAGTCTGTTGGTTTTATTCTGCCCAAATTATTTTGTTTTGTTTGAGTATTGTTATGGAATGATCTTTTAATTCATGATATTACTAATACTTTCAAGTTACTAGTCATGATATAATAACTTTCGAAGGAGGAGTAACATGTCCATTACAAAATTTTTGACTTTCCTTCTTTATTTTCCTTGACTTTATTGTTCATCTCAATGACAGAAAATACAAAAAGTTTTACTCTTTTTGTAAAACCAAGTTTGTAACTATTATTTTAGAGGTGAATATGGGTTGAACAAAAATAACATGTTCTCATTTTTCTTAAACTCTTGGTGTACCATATTAGATGTGTTTCTCACTGTTCTAAAATATTTATAGCAATTTTTTTGTAGTGACAAGAAATTGGAGTTTGAGAGGGTAGCTAAGGAATACTTGAGTAAGTTGTGGTATATGATGGAATACTACTGCTCCAAAATAAGGTATAGCAAAACAAGTAGAACCAAGAGAATATTGTATACAGTAATAGCAATATTGTTAAAAATGTTAACGGATAAGCTATTCTGAGTTATATATATGAATATTTAACTACAAAATATCTATGAAGGAAAATGTGATTATATTCCAAGAAATAACTGATTCATGGGATTATGCATTCTATGATTTCACATATATGTCTTTGTCAAATGTTGACTTTCTCTAGTGAGGACTTGGGAAAGAGGGAGGAATGTAGATTGGAATGAAAAAATTTTAAAAAATTCTATTGCTTTTGACATTAATAATCTCTTTTCATATATATTCTCCTCTTCCTCAACTTCAATGATACTGATTTTTCCTGCTTTATCTTCCTATCTATCTTTTAATTTTTCTTTTGTTGGATCATCATCCATCTTCTATTGATTTATTATAGGTGTTCTCTGTCCTGGATATTCTTTTTTATTCCTATACTCTTTCTTGGTTATCACATTGGCCCCCATTATTTCATGTCCCTCCCTTCAGAGGATCCTGCTCTCTTGTCTTTCCTGAGCTCTAGTCTTTTATGGCTAGCTACCTGATGGATATCACCAGGAATTGAACAGATCAAGAATTGAAATACTTGATGTTTCCCGAATTCTACATTTCATGTCTTACTTCTCTGCCCCTTCACAGACTGTGAAGTGTACCCTGGAGGGTGCCCCCTTCTCAGTTCTATCTCTGAAAACCTTTAGTTTTTTCCCCAAGATGTAGCATATGTGATAGCTCCTTCAAGGTCTTTTCTAATCCATGTAATCATTAGTTCTCTATTCCTTTTCAAATAACTGGTTTTACTTAGGACCCTTTTAAAAATCATCTAGTCCAACTTCTTTTTTTTCTCCTGTAGATGAAAAACCTGAAATCTAGAGAGATTGAATGACTTGTCAAGGTCACACATCTAGTCAATGCCACAAGATTTGAAACCTACACCCTCTGACTCCAAAGTCTTAGATACTTCAACTGAATTTTTTTCAGCTTGATTTCTCTAGTAGAATGCTAAAACTGAGAGTTAACACTAATCTTTAACTTTTTATTCACATTGATTATAATAACTTACACATATTAATTAATTGTTAGGTTTAATATGGTTGATTGAGAGATGTGAGCAACAAATCAAACTTTTAAAGAGAATAGGGTATACATTCCTACCCCCGTCCTCCCAAAACTATTATTACGCATCTACTTACATGCTCCTGGACAGAAGTAACCTTGAGGTTATCTCATTTTAAATATAAGAAAACTGAGACCTAGAGTTTAAGAAATTTGGAGAAAGTCACATAAGTAGTCAGTGTCAGAATTGGGATTTCAACTAGGGTCTTTTGACTTCAAATCCAACACACTTTTCAAACCACACACGTAATAAAACGCCAATTGAATTGAACTGAAATGCACCCAGTGCTTAGAAAATATTATCTGTAACTACTATGAATCATTGAATATCCTGCTCTGACAAAGCAGAAATTGTGGAAAGACCTGATATTGCTTTAGGCAGATATTAATAAGATGACAGTGATTTTTGGAAAGCAACCACCTTTCTGTAACAGTTGCCACAGTACCAGAATTCTGAAACCAATGGTGCAAGTTGCTTCATGTTATCTATGTGAATAGAAAAGATCAGTATCTAAAATTCATCAGTAGGAGTAAGTGTAAAGATTTAGATATGACTGAGATGTGAAGCTGTTTTTGTCCACTTACATCCTTTCTTGTATCACCTATTCGGATGAAGAAAACTAACAATAACAAGGTGAGGTTAAATCAATGATCGGGCATCAAGTTGTCCTATTGCCATGGAAGCTGGGATATACAGATGCAGAAAAGTTGTTCATTTCAGTCATTCATTTGTTTGTTCATTATTCATTCATTCATTTATTTACTGAAATTTACAACTAAAATGTTGTGACAGATATTTGTAGATGGAGTAGATTATGGAATACCTGTTATTTTCTAATGCTGATACTGCAAATGTGGTAGTCTATATCTGTGTGTGTGTGTGTGTGTGTGTGTGTGTGTGTGTGTGTGTCTATAATCTATAATCCTCAAACCCTAAATAGGAGCCAATTTTGTCTTAGTAACTTATACCTTCAAAATGTTTTCCCTGGTAGTACTAACTACATCTTCAGGTGTTCTTCAATTTGGTTCACATTAGTGATGTACTTTACCATCTTTGATGAATGTTGCCAACATTATTCTTAATCATTGCTGCTTTCTCTGTGAGTGAATCACTTGCACTTTGTCAAAAGAATTCTGACCTTAAAGTAGAACTGAAAATAGACATTTCTACCTCATAAATCATTCAAAATCATATGATTATATTTCCTAATTTTACATTTCAGTTTTATTTTGTTACATGGACTTTATCCCCCCTAAAAACAACAGCAAGAAAACTCCCTACACAAATCACCAAAATGATGACTCTTAAACTTTTTGCTTATGCTTTCATTTTGAAATACAGATTTTGGGGGAGAGGCATGTAACAGGTATCATTTCATAAAATCACCAAATTTCTGTCATTTGAATATTATTTCTTTGTCTACTTTTTAAGCCTTGTGAACTTTTACTCCATGTCAGCTAAGCAGGTATTGTCATTGACAGTATTATCTTTTCAAGAAGGAGGTAGTAACCCCTCAATTTTTTATTTTCTAGATTTCTTAATAAATAAAAATTTAAAAATCTTAATAATTGAAATTTCTATAATATGTCTTTTGTAGATTTCCCTTAAATATCATGCCTGGAATGAGAGGATGACACCTAGGAGGATGCATGGAAAATTTCCTACTTTAGGGAGACAGCATGATTCTATGGAGTGGTAGTCTTGAAGTCAGCCAGTCAATAAACATTTATTATATGCCTACTATGTACCAAGTATTGTACAAAGAACTGAAGATACAAAAAGAGACAAAAGTCAGTCCTTGCCTCCAAGGAACTCCAAATCTATTAGGGGAGACAACAAGCAACCAAATATAAACAAACAGGCTACGTAAAGGATAAAATAGGGAGTAAATAAGAGAGAATTACTAGAATTAAGAAAATTTGCAAAAGACTTCTGTAGAACAGAATTTTGTTTGATAATTGAGACAGATATAAAGAAATAGAACATTGCAAGTATGACTTGAAGTAAGTAAGACTTAAATATATGTTCCTTCTTTGTCACTTTTATTTCTTTTATTAGGGACAAGTCACTCAACCTCTAGGTAATTCAGTTTTCTCATCTGTAAAATAAGAGGATTGGACTTGACCCCTAAAGATACTTCTGGTTCTAAATCTATGATCCTATATACCTTATCACTTTTGTGATTTCTCAGAAATATGAGTGAAGCTATAATGAATGACTTCGGTAGCTGAATTCCTCTGGAATCTTCAACCTATGAGTATCATAGAAGGAAAACTATAGTTTTCAGGCTACATAAGTAGAATAGTGAAGCTCTCTCCTTAAATATGGAAAAATAAGGTGGAAAAATGTTTTCTCATGTTAACTATATCTACCTAGGGCCACCACATAATTTGAGCTTGATCTTTTGGGCAAGAGGGAACTTATAAGAAGCTTTGCCTCACTAAGTAACCTTCTTCTCTACACTTTTTATTAGATATCTCTTCGTCTAGATAAGACTGTCCTCAAATATGTAATCAATCAATTAATCACCAAACATTTTAAAGTATATTTTATATAGTCCATCAGTGACACACAATATAATGAATACTGAGTAATTTGGGGAAGTCATATACTAGCAGATGAGGGAGGAGGGGAATCAGAAAAACTTCATCTCTGAGATGGTACTTCCAGCTAAATGCTGAAGAAACATTCAGGGCTCTGAAGAGGCAGAAGTGAGGAGGAAAGGCATTATACTAATGGGGGATTATTATTGATAAGACATGAAGATGGGAGATGTAATATTACATGGGAAGAAATTAAAGGATTAAAGTATAAGACTCAAAAAAGTTGGAAGTATATTTTCTGACTCTTAAGATTTGCTTATTTTATTCAATTCAATTCAACAACTATTTTGTTTTTGTTCTTGCAATTCTCTTCAACTTGAATATTCCTCCTTTCCCCCCCAAAACTGCCTTAATCCTATTTCTGCTTTAAGGTGATGGTAAAATTTCTGTTGTTCCATAAAGTCTACCCTGGAACATTGACTTACCTTCCTAAACTTCTGATTCTCATTGTTTATTTCAATCTTGTTCAGAAAGAGGAGAGTAGGAGGGACTGGAGGGACCTTTAAAGGTTATCTGACCCAATTCTATTCTTTTTAGTCATAATAGTTCTCAAGAAGTAAAATGACATGTAAGTTTTCATGTTTTTTAAAAGAGAATCATTGGTTCTGCTCTTTTATTATCTTATCTTACCATCTAAGTTGCAAGCTGGTGGGGGAGAAACAACTAGCTTGCTTTTCCTTTGCATCATTATCAGTATCTGATAATGTCCCATATATATGTATATATGTCCCAAAAATGTGTATATATATATATATATATATATATATATATATGTCTATATGGTTAATGCTGAACAAATACTTGTTAAATGAATGAATGATTGAGTAAACTATCAAACAAGAATGAAAATTGTTTTTGAGAGTTATCTTCTCTAGAGATGCAAATTTCTTAATTATAGGCAAAGTAATATTAATAGAAAATGTCAAGACTAAAGCCTCATGGTTTATATTTACGTAGTTGGAGCTAGCTTACTAAATACAAAGGCAAAAGTTGAAAGGACATAATATTTATTTTAAATATAAATGATGGTAGACAACTAACTATGACCTCAGAAATATGTTATCTTCTTGATTTGGACCAATTCATTTAACTTCTGTTTGCCTCATTTTCCTCAACTGTAAAAATAAATACTGTAATAGTACCTACCAACTAGAATTGTTGAAATAGTTAATCAAATGAAATAAGTAACATCTGCTTAACACAGCATCTGGCACAATGTTGGCATGATACTAACATAATTAATTAATTAATAAAGAAGAATATATTAAACATATGAGTACTAAATTAATATAATTATCAACAATTTTAATTGATTTTCTAAATTATAATTTTAGATATAATAAATTATGTGAGATATTCAATGACATAAATATATGTAATAGAACTGTAAATATATGATTATAATGATAATTTATAAAATTATGTTTATTAAAATAATTGTTTAAATTAATTATATTAACAATATGCTAGTACTAGTATTGCTACTATGACCCAAATGTAGATGATGACAGGCAATTAGAGGAAGAGGAAATACCGTACTCTGGCTTCCTTGCTCACATTGAGAGATGGGTAGAGAGGTAATTGGGGTGCTCCATCTTCTCAGTACATCTTAGTCAATTCCAGTTCAAGTGAAGTGCTGGTTACAGCAGTCTGGCTTTGAGAGTATTTAACATTTTCCTTGACCTCTACAAAAGATTCTGGTGTGCACAGAAGGCACATATTAACCCCTTTATTTTCTATTTTCTGGCTATTTTCCTTTATGGCAATAAGTTATATTTTGGCTAAATGTGTAGTTCATGGAATTATAAAGTTGTAAGGAACATTAAAGACTATTCCACTTATCCAGTCTCATTTTACAGATAAGGAATTGAGATGAAGAAAGGTCAAATTATTTGCTCCAAGTCCTATGAATTATTACTGATACCCATCTGTGTTCTTCCTATTACTCTGCATTCCTTATCTATGTAAGAACAACATATGTGTCCAAAGCTATAGATTCTTCTTAAGAACTAGAGAACTTGTGTTTTCCAAGGCCACAATGACCATTAGAAGGCAAATGTGACCTTTAAATATAGAAAATTCCATTTTGATGATGAAACCTTAATTCTAATAATGACCATGCAATTTATTCTTTGTGATTTTCTCAAAAAGCATTTGAACTTCCCTATTTTTTTAATTCTCTCTGGAAAAATGTATCTCCTCACAGGGATATAGTGAAGGTCAGTAAGCTTCTGTGTAAAAAGGTATACTGTGTATATACTTTTCTATTTGTACATTACATACTTTGACCATTTTTCAAATGGATAGAGCACTGATCTTACAGTCAGGAGGATGGGGAGACAGATACTTGTAACTAGTTATATGACCTTGGAAAGTCACTTAACCCTAATTTGTGTCAAATCAAGGTCTATCTCCAGTTTTCCTAATTCATATCTAGTCAGTGAATTAAGATAGCTCTGGAGGAGAAAATAAGGTTGGTGATTTAGCACAACCCTCTTCACTCAAATCCAATCCATGTGCTTGTCATGGCATCACCTCTTTGATGTAGTAGTCTTCTAGGAGAACAAAGGACAAACATCATCATCATGACCATTCGTCTAAAATGAGAACTTTGGGTAATTAACTATTTGTAAAATTGTTCTACTATCTTATCTCCAATTTAATAAAAAGTAATTTAATACTTCAAGTACAAATAAAATGATGCTATACAGATTTCTTATAGTTTTTTTTTTCTTCTTTACTTGTTATAGTTGACACTCCAGATCCTTATGTGGAACTTTTCATCTCCTCAACCCCTGATAGCAGAAAACGGACGAGACACTTCAATAATGACATAAACCCTGTTTGGAATGAAACTTTTGAATTTATCTTGGACCCCAATCAGGAAAACATTTTAGAGGTAAACAGAAAATGAGTTGTATAATTTGAAAGGTATTTTGGGTAGTCAGGAACTACGCCAAGTGCCTTCTGATATCTTCTCCATGTCCATTTGAGGTTGATATTTGGTTTTCACTTCCTTCATTCCCTCTAAGTGGAACTAGAAAGAATAACAGCTTAGCATTCTCCATGGTATACCTGTGGGAATAATTGTGTCTATTTGAGAATGCATGAATTGGGGAATGGGAGATTGCTCCTTTTATGTATACTCAGAGGGAAACAGCGAGTCAAAAAAAGAGGACATTGAACTAAACAAGGAAAAAAAACTTTATGCTTTTTTTTAAACAGTTGAATACTTTACTTCTAATAAAGGTGAATTTTGTAATTAGAAGTCTATGAAGATAAAAAATAATACTTATATCAATACAAAACTTTAGCAGTTGACAGAATTTCTGCTTCTTATATTTTGAGTATAGTTCAATGCATTTGCATTTTATTTATAAGAATAAGGCTAAGTTGTATTAAAATTACTCAGGTAGTCATAGCAAATTATACATAAGTAACATATGCTTTATCTTTTCCTTACTTTAGATCACATTAATGGATGCCAATTATGTCATGGATGAAACACTAGGCACAGCAACATTTCCTATATCTTCTATGAAAGTGGGGGAGAAGAAAGAAGTTCCATTTATTTTTAATGAAGTAAGTATCCAAACTCCCCACTGAAGTCCTTCACTGAAACCTTACTGTGAATAGAGACTTTTCTAGTTTCTTAATTAATTAATTATGATTAAATTAATTAATTATGATTAAATGAGCATAAGTTATGGCATGTACGACTGAATTTGAAAAGCTTTGACTGCTGGCTCAGCAATAGGCCAGGTGTCATAAAGGTGTCATAAAAGTGTCAGCCTACTTAATTGAGAAAAAGCTTTTTCACCAATAGGTGTTGAAATTTTTTAGCCACAGGAACTTGGGAAACAGTTCCCTAAAGTATGGAAGGGTTATTTCTCTAGTGGAGGGATCCACACATATTAAATCTTTATATTTTGAAGTGTTGGAGTACTAAAGTTAAAGAGTTTTGGCCTTATAATATTTAGAACCTATTACAAGCAATTGAATTCAACAAGCATTTTTAAAACATCTACCACATGCCAAACACTTGTGTTCAGATTAAAAACTAGGGTTACTAATAGACCAAAATGAAGAGATCCAGTGCAAACTAATTCTCTCATAATATCTCTACCCACACAGTTCATCGCAGTTAACTATCCATTTCCTAGTATTCTCTTCACTCTAAAAGTTACAATAACTGTATCCATATGTGGAGGGAGTTTAGTAACTCTTGGCACATGTATATATCTACATATTGTTTCTCTTAAGGACATGGACTGCTTTGATTTATTTTTGTATCTCTAGAACTTACCTCAGTACCTGGAAAATGACAGTAGATGCCAAATAAATCCTTCTTGATTGGTTATTACAAAATAAAATATTTAAGTAGTTATATTTGAATTCCCATGAAGTTGTGCTTTTTTGTCTTAAATAATCTTTATACCTTTCTATTTGGTTGTTGTTGAAAGAAATAAGTGATTTCTATTGGTACTCTATTTCCCCACTAGATTATGAGCTCCATGAGCATGAAGAGTTTGGTTTATTTAATCTTTGTTTTATCCTTGGTGCACAAAAAAGTACTGTACATATAGCATATGTTTAAAAGACTCTTGTTTCAGTTGAAGTCAGGTAAGACCTTTAGGTGGTTATTGAATCTATAGGTCTAAAATGTCAAAAGTTACCTCAGCACAGATGTAAATAGGTCCAAGTAAAACTGGATCATATACAGTCCAATCTCACAATAAATTATGATTTTTTTTGTATAAAAATCATTTAATATAGACAAGTTACCATACTGTTTCACTCTTGCTTCAGTTTTTAATGTGCTCCTCTCTCCTTGCCTGCCACACTGCCACTGTGGGAAACTCCCACCCTAGGGCCCTCCTCTTCACAATGGTAATTCTCTCTTTGGAACACCATTTTGGGAAGGTTCCAAGTCATCCTTATTTCATCATTTTCTCCTCTATATTCAGATTACAACTCCTTTTCTCTTACCTGCTGCAATGCCCTGCAAGAATATTTCCTTATTTCTCACATTTCTAGCATTCTTATTTATGCTGTCTTCCTTCAATAGAAGATAAACTCTTTAAAGGCAAGGACAATTTTGATTACTTATATTTTTAATCCCTAGTGTTTAGCATATTCTCTGTCATATAATAAATTCTTTTAAAAAGTATTATCTAGGGGCGGCTAGGTGGCACAGTGGATAAAGTACCGGCCCTGTAGTCAGGAGTACCTGGGTTCAAATCCGGTCTCAGACATTTAATAATTACCTAGCCGTGTGGCCCTGGGCAAGCCACTTAACCCCATTTGCCTTGCAAAAAAAATTTAAAAAAAAGAATTATCTAAAATAGAATTTTCATGTCCAACACATTCTCTAAATCTTTGTTCAAGGTGACCCCTCTTCCTGTGATATCTTTTTTTCATAACATTGCTTTACATATAGTGAATATTAATAAATATTTATTGAATTGGGACTGAAAACAGTACCTCTACAGACAATATTCCATCAATTGTCCTAGAAATGTTCTTATTGAGTTATGAAGACATATTCAGATTTCTCTGCAAACTTCCCTCCCTCAATCAGAATGGAAGATCTTGTTATTTAGACAAAGACAGAAATGGTGATTATATATTATGTATTTTAGTTTTCAATAGTTCTGTTCTTATATTCTGACCACCAGTACCATATCAAGACCTGCATTATTTCCACTGTTTGTTGCTCCTCGCTTTTGAAGCTTTATGCTTCAGCAGATAAATACTATACTTTTCAAATACACTTCCTTATTATACTTTGTTTTCCAGTTGTTTCCAGTCATAGTAGGAATGTCTTAACTTTTTAATCTAAATAGTTTTAACCAATATATTTATATACCATTCATACTTCTTGATTCATTGAACAGACAGTTTTTCAGGAATAATAGGACTTTTTAAAAAATCTATGGTGACAGGCATAAAATAAATTAAATATTCTTCTTTAGAACCTATTACCATTTTAAAAATAAGGGTTTTTGTCCAATTATATTTATTAAAATGTTGTCTCTAATTTTATAATAATTGCAATCTTAATACTGATAAAAGATGATGCCGTAAGAAAGCAAATAGAGTATTGGAACTGAAAAATATATTAAAATGTCTATGAAAGATCAGAATTATAGACAGCTTTCACAGTGAAGGAGAAGGAAATTTTTCTTGTGGATTCAGTTCTTTTTTCCCCTGGGTATTTACCAGATACAGATATAGTAACACGTTATGATCTTGATAACATGAGTTTAGTTTTCCTGAAATATGATATTGAAATATTCTGCATTCTATGACATAGAGATACTGATTGTAGGAGAAGATAACTTTTTAAGAAAATCGATTTCTTTTCCTCCTACTATTTCCTGTACTTGGGAGTGTAGTGTAGCCCCTGGGGCTGAAAAGGATTTTCACCAGTTCCTGAATTTAAAACAGGTTATATAATTATTTACTTTTATATGCTTGAGAAAGTTGTTTTTCCAATGGGTATTTCTTCATAATTTTACTATTTCTTTAAGGACTTTAATAATAATTTTTGATTGTTAAATTGGGATAGTGGGAGAAATACTGAATAATATGGAAGCATGAATGAGAAAGAGCCCAAGACATGGAAAGAGGAGATCTGGGTTGTAGTTCTAACTGTTGCAGTTGTTAGCTATTTAACCTGGGGAAAATCACTTCTCTTTGATCCTCAGTTTTTTCATCTGTAAAGTGATTGGGCTAGATTAGATTATTTCTAAGGTCATCTCCCATAGTTCATTTGTTGCAAACTATTCATGCAACTTTACAAAAATGAATAACACAATAAAACCACATATGATACTTAGTTGATTCAGATGGCTTCAGTGGATGGATTAAGGAACTCATTGAATTGGTGTGCTTTCCACCAATACAGATTAGTTTTAATTGCACATAAGATTATAGATTATATTTAAATAGGTAAATTTTTGTCCTTTTTTCATTCATAAACTATTTCAGGGGATGTATGACACATTCAAGTGACTTTCTGGATCAATTATTATTTTCTAGATCACAGAAACACATTTCAGTTACCCATGTATTACCTTTCATTCTTTTTATATGACCAACTCATGTGCTTTTCCAGATTTATTTTAACCTATGAACACTTTCCTATATATCATGTTACTTTCTCTTGCCATCTAAACTAAAGTGAAATTTTAGATTTTCCATGCCGTGGTGTTGTTTCTGTTTTTCCTGAAATAATGAATCAACTGATTCAAAATGATCATATCAGTGTGACACAAAATGGGGGGGGGTGTTACATAATCAAAAGTAAAAATAAATGTAGAAGATTGATACAAATTATATAAATAGCATTGGGATATTGAAGTTAAAAAGGAAGCACAATGTCTACAACAAGAGGATGTTTTATAATTAGTACTCTAAATGTAGTTAAACAATTTAATTATGATTAATATAACAAAAGAGGTTGGAGGCATAACAAGAGATGGAGAGTAGATATAATAGTGGATAGGAATCTGGCTCATAGGCAGAAAAATTTGGGTTCAAATACTGTTTTTTTGGGGGGGGATAAGGCAATGGGGTTAAGTGACCTGCCCAGGGTCACACAGCTAGGTAATTATTAAGTGTCAGAGGTCAGATCTGAACTCAGTTCCTCCTGACTCCAGGGCCAGTGCTTTATCTACTGCAGCACCTAGCTTCCCACTCAAATACTGCTTTTGATAAATATTGGCTATATATTGGCTAATCTCTTACATGTCATTGACTAGGCAACATTGTAAGACTTTAAATTACAGGGAAGGTTGTGATTTGTCTATATCTAGGGATTTAAGAATTTTCTTATTAGAAGTTCTTTATATCAATGAAATCACAGATATAGACTAAAATAGACAAAAATACTCCAGTCTTCCCCTGTCTTCATATTACTCTGTTTTTTCCATTCTTCTTTCAATTTTAACCCTATTAGTCACAATAATAGTCTGGTATAACCTGTTCTTGATGAAGAAATACTAGTCTTTTCCATCCCTTTCTAAGAACTCAAAAACAATCCATGTAATAATTTGTTCTAGAATTTTACTAGAAATTGAAGTCAAACTAATTGTCTAACAATTCTCTCTCTCTCTCTCTCTCTCTCTCTCTCTCTCTCTCTCTCTCTCTCTCTCTCTCTCTCTCTCTCTCTCTCTCCTCTACTTTCTTTTTCTCTTTTCTCTCTGCTCTCTTTCTCTCCCTTAGAATATCTGCCCTTTTTGAGTTCTATGGAACTTCTTCCAACAAGTAAGATTTTTTAAATATCTCCTACTATGACATCAATTACATCTACCAGTTTTTTCCCCTTCACTACTTTAGGATAGAGTTTTACCAGCGCTTGAGACTCATTTAAAGTAGCTTGATGCTCTGTTAACATTTAATAACTAATCTTTGATTTCTATTACTTATTAACAATTTTTCTCCTTTTCATTTCAATTCTTTTCCTTTTTAAAAAATACCCAGAAACAAACCAATAATTTTGTAATTTAGTATTCCTACCAGTTACCAATATAAGCTTCTCATCTACGCTATGCAGTGAATTAATCTTTGTTCCTTCTCTTGAACCCAATATGACTAAAGAACTCCTTTTGTGTTTATTGTTAGCCTTAGTTAGTTCTAGTATTTAGCACTCCTGTTGCTATTTTTATAGAAGAGGTCTATTCTTTTCTATTCATTTTCAGTTACTAGCTCTTCTATCATCTATAGATGTCTTGTTAAAAAAAAATGAGTTTATAGGTGAGTTTCTTTTCTAGACATTTGTCTATTGAAAAAGTACCCCCTTTAACTTTTCATTAGAATTTTTCTGCTTTTGTCTTTAGAATGTTTTCTTGAAAACTTCCCTTCCTCTTGGCCAATTTTATCTTTAAAAACAAAACAACACAAAACAACAACAAAAAACAACTTTCTGTTATCATCAACAGATGAAAGTATTACAGTTATTTTATTATGGAATCGAGTTGAATCTGTTTTCAGCAACTATATTAGAGCATTGAGGTGTTAAGACAGATCTTATAAATCTGAAAAGGTTTAAGTAATAAAATATTATTTGTCCTTGAGGGCTAGCTTTACTAAGTTTGGAGAAGCTAACCATCATATTGATTTTAAGAGCAAGAACTTTTCAACCCATAGAACTCTTAAAATTGTTTAATTAGTTACTGAGAAGTATAGCAGCAATATTAAAGTTCTTTAAGGTCGTGCAATAGGACATGTGTTTATTAACCATATGTTAGTTGTATAGCATTGTGCTTGGTATTGAGGGAGATATAAAGATACTATGATAGCCTTGAATAGCTTAATAAGGTAGATTTAAATTTAATATTTAAATCTAAAATCATTAGAGATATTCAGAGTTGTACTCTGAGAATTCAGAAGGAGAGATCCTTTGTAGTTGGAAGGATCAGGTGGCATTTGAACTAGGCTCTTTAAAAAAAAGAATTTTTATTAGATAGAAGATAATTGGGAGCATTCTAGTTATATGAGAGACACAGAAACAGAATAGTATGAGTGATTTGTTCAGGAGGGGAATATGATTTTTTTTTTGTTTGTTTGTGTTTGTTTTTGTGGGGCAATGGGATTAAGTGACTTCCCAAAGTCACACAGCTAGGTAGCATCTATTGTCTGAAGTCATATTTGAACTCCAGATTTGGTGCTCTATCTTCTGTACCACCTAGCTGATCCACAATAGTAATCTTGATTAACTGGAGCATAGTGTCTGTGAATGGAGTGAGATGAGACAGGGTGACGTGTATAGTTTGAGATGAGATAAGTAGTCCTGCATTGTGTTGACCTTTAATTCTGGGTGAAAGTTGGTAACTGACAGTGAATGAAGGTTTTTAAGTGTTTGGGTGGCATGATCATGTCTAAACCCTAGGAAGATTAATCTGACAGTGAATAGAATAGATTGGAATAGATAGATAGATAGATAGAGAGAGAGAGCGAGCTTGAAGGGGAAGGTGATTACCCAATGTATACAATTAATAGGACACGTACAATAAAAAGTCAAAGGAATAAAGAAATCTGGACTAGTGGGAAATTCTTCATTGAATACCAGGCCATGTGGATTAAGCCAAGTGAAGTGACAGAGGGTTAGTAAAAGAGAATGAGAATCGTCAAAGTTTCCGGGCACATTGGTGATAAGGGAAGTGATGTTATAATAAAAATGAAAAGCAGGTTCGTTGAGAATGATAGTATGAAAGAGAAAGAAAATCAGTTAATAGTTTAACTGTAAAGTCCATACAGATAAGGGCTTGTTTGTCTTTGTGTTTATCTTTGGTACTGTGAACTATGAGTTCAAAATTGGGAGAGATCACTCTTGCCTGGGAAATGTAGGGAAGATTTTGCACAATCTAATCATATAGGCTCTCCAAATTGGAAGAGATCACAAGGACCATCAAATCCCACCAAGACCAAGAAAGATTCCTCATTATGATAACTCACCTGATAAATGGTTGTTTAGCTTTTGCTTGACAGCATCCACTGTGGGACAGCTCACAACCTCAAGCTATTTTATGTTACATACTACATACTCATCAATTGAGTCAAGCCACACCAGGTTCATATCTTATAGCAAGCAATTAAATCCAGGAAATCTCAAGTTCTAGAAGATATCAATTATGTTTGTCACAGTAGACCACTTTAGTGAAGCTGTCACTTTGGAATAGGGTATTTCTGAGAAGTCTATGTTATTTTTTCCTTTTGAAACAAAGCAGCATAGTAGAAAGGCAGCAGCCACCACATCTTAAAAACTTCAAAAGAAGCAAAACGTTACCCTGCCTTTGAAGTTGGCCAGAAGGAGGACATTTTTGACCCTAACTTTCCTTGATGAAATGTGTCTGGTTTAGTAAATAAGTCATATCTGTCTCATGTTTGGGGGAGTCATTCACTAATTTAGTATTGCCAAGTAAGTTAGAATGTCCTCTAGTATTATTGTTTAAAAATACACATCTGTTGGAATGTCTGCATCCTTCAGTTTATTTTCTTTCATAGCTGTTTAACTGTGATCCAGAAATAAGATTGGATCATGTAATTATTTCTTTAGAAGAGGTAGGGAAGAGGCTTCCTGAAATATAGACATTTTTAAGGTGAAGGTTGAATGCAAATTCTACTTAGGCTCAGGCTAAGGATGATTGAACAAATAAAATATTTCATGAGTAAAGATAAAAATTTCCTGTCTACCTTTTCAGTAATTTAATGAGAATAAGTAGACAATATAGAATAAAAAAATTAAGAAAACAAGTGAATTATGATTGATTTTCCAGGTATTACAGCATATCCCAGACCAGGAAGTGAATAAGTCAGAGATATTGTCATGGTGCATAGTTCATAACTGAAATCATAAAATACACTGGTATTATTGTTTGAGGATTTTAAAAGTAGTCCCCCCAAAGAGAGTTTTTTTTAATGACAGGTATATTAATGCTATCATAAAATTCCAATAATTTTGGAGTTCTATCACCTGTTTCAGAGCTGAACAATTTTCCAACAGTGAATATCTGAAGGAGAGCCAAAATTTATTCATATAATGAAAGAAAATAATTAAAGTACAGAAAATAGGGTCTAAAAGAAAAACCAGAACTTATTGGTGGTATTTACATTTAAGGAAATGGAAGACTTTATTAATAGTTTTCTTTTCAAAGATAAGGATCACTTTCTCCCCTTTTTCACTGAAAACATGAGTGAGGAAATAGTTTTTAAATTAAGAATTTTAATGATAGAATCTTTGACTTGGATGGAACCTTAGAAGCCCTCTAATAAAACTCATAAAATTCAGTTGTTTTAGTCATGTCTTATTCTTTGTGCCTCCATTTGGAATTTTCTAGATGACTAAAGCGGTTTGCCATTTCCTTCTCTAGTTAATTTTACAGATGAAGAATTGATGAACTGAAGCTTATGTGATTTTTCCAGGGTCACACAACTGGTGTCTGAGGTCAGGAAGTTTGAACTCAGGAGGATGAGTCTTCCTGACTCCAGCCTGGCACTCTCTCCATGACACCACTCAACTGTCCATAACATGCACAGTCATCCTTTCTACAAGATCCTGGATATGTGATCCTTGAACATTCTAAGGAGGGAACCAGTGCTTCCTGAGGCAGCTAATTCTACTTTTCTATAATTCAAATTGTTAGGGAAAATCTCCTTAAATCAAGGGCAAATCTTATTCTCTGCTATATGATGATCCTTCAAATATTTGAAGACAGATATCATCTCTTATATATGTTAAATATCCTTTAGCTTGTCTTCTCATGATCTTCATCTTCCTGTTTACCTTCCTATGCTACCTTCGATAGCATACACACTATCGAATTTCTATGGGAAGGACCCCCTTTCACCCCCCGCCCCAAAGATGAAGAAAGAGGATATGGAGTATAAGGAAAACGAACAAGAAGAAAAACAGCAACAAGAAATCTTTAATGTATTCTGCGGAACTTTGACCGTTTTGAGTATTTTCACCAAGACGTCCTTCTTGCTATTTTTCAGCGAGTTATAGAAGAAGTTGGCAGACTTCACAGAATTGTTGACTTTGAAAAGAAACCAAAAGAATGTGAAGAACAGCAGACTAAAGGATTGAGTCAGCTAGTGAACTCTGCTCTGAAGATGTCAATAGACAAATTATAGCTTTGCTGAGCTTCTGTCAAGTTTGTGGTTCACATTTTATTTTAGCAAGGAGTAAAGACGCATGCAGAGATGACCTCTTTTCTAGGAATTGACTGAAACAAAACTACCAACTAGTCATAACTTCATAACAGAAATAAATGATCATATAATACTTAAGTATCTTATCCAAAATTTCAGCAAGGTGACAGTTGTTTAGAAAAATTGTTGTTCAGGGAAAACATAAGACAGCTATTCTATGAGAAAAATTGTCTCCACTCCACTAGACAATCTGCCTTTTAAAAAACTGTGTGTGTGTGTGTGTGTGTGTGTGTGTGTGTGTGTGTGTAGACTGAAAGATAATTAGTCACAACTATTTCTTGTCAATAAGGGAGTTACATTGGCTCAGTGGTAAATAGGAAGAAGTTATTGATTGAGCTAGGTGGCATAGTAGATAGAGAACTGGGCCTAGGGTCAGGAAGACTTGAGTCCAGATCTGATCTCAGACACTAACAGTGTGAACCTGGGCAAGTCACTTAATCCCGTTTGTCTCAATTTCTATAGCTAAAAAAGCTAAAAAAAATGGCCAGAGAAGGAAATGGCAAACCACTCTAGTATCTTTGAGAAAAAAAAACACTTCAAAATGGAGAGTGAAACATAACTGAGACTACTAAACAATACTGAGCCACAGTCAATTAACTGGGTTCTGAGAGAAGTGAAAATCCAATCATAGACTGTTTGTGCTGAAAGAATAGTTTAGAAGATGATGTTTCAAGACAAGATCCTATGCATTGTAACCTACTCATTGTCTTGGAGTGAGAGGAAATTTTAATACACACTTGGGGGGAGAGTACCAAAGCCAGAAGCAATTCCTTTCCTAACCAGTGTGGAGACCTTCAGGATAAAAAGACAATCTATGACATCTGAGGCTGCTGATAATTTACTAGAATCATCTATAAGTTCCATTTGGAAATGGAGGTTATTAAGTTTGAGAGTATTCATGATCGATAATACTAGAAAATCAACCAATTTGGGGATAGATTGAGAAAAGTCAGCAGATAACAGTGATCCAACTAATTTATGATAATGCAGCAAAAGTAGACATAGAGTATGAAGTGAACAGAAACAGAACATTGTATGCAGTAATAGCAATATTGTATGGTGAAGAGCTGTGAATGACTTGGCTGTTCTCAGCAATACAGTGATCTAAGATAATCCCAAAATTATGAAGCATACTATCAGTTTCCAGAGAAAGAAATGATGCCAGAATACAGGCTGGACAGATGACTTTCTTAATGTATGTACATATAAAGACATTCCCTGCCCGAGAGAAGCTTATACATTAATGGATGATGATAATACATAAAAATATGTTACATCCTTATGGAAGAGGTGGTAAAAGAGGATATTTTAGTTTAGGCATGGTGGGAAAAGATGTACAGAGATTTAGGAGAGGAACCTAGAAGGGAATGGAAACATACCTGATTTGGATGCTTTCCTTAAAATGGAGGTTCTGAGAAGAGCCAGTTAGTCAGAGGAAGGAATCACCAGGGTGGAGTGTACTACCAGTGAAATCAAGTCAACAAGAATGTATTAAGTATTTACTATGTGTTAGACATATGTCTTAAACTTGGAATATAGATAAAAGGAAAAAAGTAAGACTATCCCTGCCCTGAAGGAGCTTATGTTCTGGGGATGGAGGAGGAAGGGGAAGTAAGAGAAATACAGCATTTAAAAGAAAACTGAAAAGTGGGTGAGGGGTAACCTGTGTCAGGTCATATTAGGGAAAGATGTTCCGCATGTGATGAATAGAATTGGAGAAGTAAGGAGTGAGGATGACTGATTTGGGCATTTTAATATGGAGGTTCTGGGAGGAACTGACCAATCAGAGGAAGATGTTCTTTTGAGGTGAGAAGGTCACTAGAACCAAGTAGAGAAAGGTCAGATTTATTATTAGCGTGGGAAGAATGAACCATGAATTGAGAGAGAGAAAACTGCAAACCAGGTGGTGATTCCTTGGCATTTTGAACAATATTCTGCTTTATTCTTTTGCTGATTTTGGAGGTAATTGGGGGAGTGAGTGGGGTTAGAGTGTCATTGCTGAAGTATTAGTTTAGCTTTGGGGAGCAGTAGTTTTGATATTTGCAGGCTAATCATTATTAATGACCAAATGACTATTATTATCTCTATTTCACAGTCAAGGGAACTGAGGCAGACAGAGGTTAAATGCTTTGCCCAGGGTCATACAGCTAGAAAGTGTTTAAGGTCATATTTGAACTCAGATCTTCCTGACTTTAGAGCATTTACTCTATTCACTGTGCTACCTTATTGCCAAAAGGGGAATGATGACAGTCTTTAAATATCCAAATATCTATATTATTTACATTCATGTCTTTCTATGGCTCTATCTACATTTGTCTTTGTTTTTAGCATGGCATAGTAATAACTACCCTAGAATTGAAATTAGAAGACCTGGATTCAAATTTAGCCCTGACTCTTATTAGCCTTGTGCTATTGAATGTATCACTTAACTTTAACACTTGGTTTCCTCTTTTATGAAATGATGATAGTATATTCATAAGGAAAATAATTTTTAAATAAAAATAATACAATTAAAATATTATTTTAATGGTTAGATAAGCATATTTTTATGGATTATGTAAGCTATTCTTTATTTTTATTCATAAGAAAAATCATAAAGGCAGTTAGGTGACATAGTAGAAAGAGTGATGAATTCAGAAGGGGGTCAGACTGAGGTAAAATTTGATCTGAGATACTGACTGGCTATTCGATCTTGGGCAAGACACTTAACCTCTAATTTCCTCAGTTTCCTTAACTGTAAAATGGGAAGAATAATAATAGCATCTAAGTCACAGGATTGTTGTGAGAATTGAATTAAAAAAGATATTTGTTAAGTGCTTAGCACCTAGTTATTCATAATTATATGCTTGTTTCCTTTTCTTTCTAGAATGAAATGCTTGTTCTTAGGTGTAAAATAAGTATTTTATTAATTGAGTTGCATTTTGGTTTTGAGAAGCAGCATGGTGTAGATAACAATCTATCCTCAAAATTTATAAGACCTAGGTTCAAGACTTCTGGCACATACTGATTGTGTGGGAAAGTGCTTTAATCTCTAAGTACACCATACAACTATCTAAGACTACAAAAGTTGCTGAGAAGGTGCTGACCTATAATGGTAGAAGATATTTTTTTTTAACTGAAGAATTCATAGTTCCAGTCTCCATCCAAAATTTTGGTTGGAATTGATGGCAATTTTTGTGGCATGTATTAGCAAATTAAAGGGTGGAATCTTTTGCAGAGTTTAAAGACACATCATATCTTCTTTGGGGATGGATGATTGGTTTGCTCATTGATGGACATCTACTTTAAGTTGTATTTAACCCTCATTCTACTTTTGTCTATACACTCTGATGCTGTGAATCAACTGTTCACTCGTTATTCTATTTACATGCCTTTCCATCTCTTATCTCTGTGATTTTGCACAATTTCCCATTATGGGAAATTGCTCAACTCTGAGTGAGATATCTATTTGCTTCTGCTTGGGCACATATTGCTGCATGAGGGCTTTTCTGAGACCTACAGTTTTTAATACTCTTCCTCTTTGGAAAGTATTTTATATAATTTTTATTTTTCTTATTCCCCAAATCAACCACAGTAGCCCACACATAGGAAATCCTTGCTAAATACTTGTTGAATTGAATCCCATATGCATTTCTTATTGGCCTATAGGATTATTTTTATTATTCAGCATTTTTTCACTCTTTCTTCTGAAAGTTACTCACTGAAAGTATGGGAAACTGACTTCCTTCCCAAAAAATATGAGTCAAAAGATTCTTTCTGAGAGTATAGTGGTACACTTCTTGTTGCATTTGTGTATTTCCAAGGAAAGGGGACACTTATAGGTTTTTAGGTTTCTATGACTCCTGAACAAAGAATCTAGGGTGGGGGAGAGAGTTACTTGCCATTCTATTTTTTATGATAAGGAAGAGTATGGAATTTAAATGTATGTGGGAGAAATAATTTCTATAGGAATTTGTTTCTGCCTCACAGGAAGTACACTTACTTTTTCCTGTTTCATCTGAATGGCATGGTCCAGGAAAAAAGAGAAGGAACATTAGTAATATAGGGATTCATTTTGTGTCAGGATATTGTCACTTAGGTAGGCAGTCAATAAACATTCATCAATGTTTAATATATGCCAGGAACATCTAAGAGGAATCTAATTAGCCTTTAAGTGAATGATCCAAAAATATTCATTAAACACTTATTACAAAACAGGCTAGACTTTCAAGAGACCAAGACAAAGAATGACACAGTTCATACTTTTCAGGCATTTACTTCAACTTTTATCCTGGAAATTCTCTTAAATGTTATATGGATGGAGTGGTTTTGGGAAGATTCAAGGGAAAAGCAACATTGAATCTCTCCATTCAGATCTGCTCCTGCTCTTTGTTGGTGTACATAAATCACATTTGAATAAAATCATCGAATGAGTCTACTGGGGAGACTAAAAGGAGGTCTAGAAAAAAAATCAGAATCGTAGAGTTGGTTTCTCTTCAGCATTCAAGAAGTTTATATCCCAGAAGATCTCTACTTTTCTTTTTTAGGATATTTCTGTTTTTCTAGGATCCACTAGCTCTAATCTTTACTTCAGTTGTTGTTGCAGACATTTTATATTTCAAATGTCTTATTAAGTGACTGTTATTGACCTTATACTCTAAGTAAACTTCCTTCACAAAACAGTAGCAACCACGAAAATATCAATAATGCACTAAGGAGATCTATGTATATATGCCACTTTCTATTAGTTAATTTAAAATAATCTGACATCAATTTGTCTTTTAAATGTTCTTACAATGCTAATTCATCTTTTTTTAGGTCACTGAAATGATCTTGGAAGTAGCTCTTGATGTCTGGTGAGTATTTCCCTTATTTTAGAGGAAAGTATTTAAAATAATTGATTTTCTTAAAATTTAAATCAATGTCTTACAAACTTTGTTCATTGATTAGGAATCGATTAAGTTAGCTTTTGATATTTCAAAATGGGCATCTAAGTTAGTTCCCGCCCCCCCCCCAGCACACAACATGACTCTTTTTGACTCTGAATAGTTCTCTGGTCTAAAGTAAAAATTTATTTGAATTGGATGCTTATGATTGAGTTTATAACTATTCAGTGGCTAAGTAAATTGGTTAAGGTAGGACTTCTCAAAATGTAGCTTTGGAATTGATCCAAAAATCATTCGCACAAAACTGGATGTGTATTTTCTATTGCAAAGTTGAGACGTGAAAAAATACAAAAGTGAACACAGAGATTAGGTGACCCAAGGGGCCCTGTAGTATACCAATTGGAGATCAAAAATTACAAGTCTGTAGAGTAAATTCTGGTAAAGCAGACCTTGACTTCACTAATATGGTGGTCTGGGACTAGTGCTTTTTCTAGCAAAGCAATGAGTGTGCTACATGTATTCTTTTTGGGTATGGATGGACAAAGGTCACAGGCTTCCCTTCTTATTCTCAGAACTATGACAAAACATTATTTGCTCAGTCTTTCTTAACTAGAGAATAGATAAATAATCCTCTTTAAATAGCTTACTCAATAGCTTAACCTTGTTTTTTTTCCTTTTCAATTATTTTAAGGTATGTCAGAAGTCATACCTTCATTCTTATAGTACATTGTTCAAAAGCATTCCTTTTTCTTTTTTTTTAGGGTTTTTTTTTGCAAGGCAAATGGGGTTAAGTGGCTTGCCCAAGGCCACACAGCTAGGTAATTCTTAAGTGTCTGAGACCAGATTTGAACCCAGGTACTCCTGACTCCAAGGCTGGTGCTTTATCCACTATGCCACCTAGCTGCCCAGCATTCCTTTTTCTTTACTAAGACTGTTGATTGATTGATTAGAGTGAGAATTGAATTTAAAACTTGTTAAATGGACAGTTTTGCTTTATCTTAGTTTTTATGCAGGGCCAATCAAAAGGCAGAATCTATCTTTTCATCTCAGACCCTCAAGACCAATAACAGGATAACCATTTAGATAGTCTCTGCTTTCCCTTCCAAGAAGAACAACAAATGACTTCCACAGCCCAAAATGAATCTTTTGTGAACCAACATGACTATATATATTCTGAATGCTATAAATATCTGTGCAAAAAAAAAAAACCTGATATGCAGAAGGTAAAAGGGAATAACCATTTATATAGAGCCTCCTATATGACTTGTCAAGGGTCACATAGCTAGTAAATGTCTGAGGCTGTATTTGAACTTTTCCTGATTCCAGGCCTAGAATTTTTATCCATTTCACCTTCTTTCACATGTCAATTTATTGTGTTTATATGGCAATGTTGTGTTATTTTTGTTAATGATGATGATCATGATGATGCTTATATTTATATAGTGCTTACATTGTGCTAAGCACTTTATAGTTAGGTAAATTGTTTTAACAACTTTTTTGTTATTAGATTTTGCCTTAATTGACATATTTGTCAACTCACTCACAATTTGATAATGCACTCAAATTACACTACAGAATTCCATTGTCATGGTAGTATTGAGAAAGAGTATAGAGGAAGATAGGTGATGAGGGAAATTACCTTCCTAGTGTCATGCAGCATGGAAATATTAGAATAAGGATTCAAAACCAAGTTCCTGACTTTTGGAGTTTAACCTTTAACCACAGTGTGTCACCTTTCCAGTGAAGTAATTTTCCAAGTTTATTATGCTGAATATACTGAAGATTATCAGTGCCAGAAAGGTTCTTAGAGATCAGTTTGTCTAATGCTCTCATTCTAATGATAAGGAAATTATGTCTTGTTTGATATCACCTAGCTGGTAAATGATATAGCAAGGATTCAGGCCATAAATTTTAATTGTCCCCATTGTATTGCATCTTCCTCATCCTTAGCATCTCAATGAAAAATAAGAATCTTTTACCTAGCTAGATATATTCATTGAAAAATAATATAATAACTAAGTGCTCTTCATTCCAATAATTTTAAAATGTTTGAAAACAGAATGATTTGTTAATCGATATAACATATTTTATTAAAAGTGGAAATGCATTATTAAACACTGTATGAAAGACAATGTAGTATAGTGGATAGGGTGTCACAACCAGGAAGTTCTGTCTCTGTCACATACTGATTGTCAAGTCATTTGACCTAACACCTTAAATTAAGCAACTCGCCAATACTAGAGGGTGGCAGAGAAGGAAGATGCTGACCTGTATTCTTGTGTTAATTATCTATACTAATGAATTTTTAGGTCAGAATATTGTCTGTATGTAAAATAGGTATAGTTCAGGTATAAAAAGAGTGATAATATATAGTGGCTTAAATAAAATATAGTGATTTGACATTTCTACAGCATTTTCACATGTTATCTTATTTGATCCTGACAAAACCTTATGATATTCATATGACAAATATTATTTCTATGTCACAGATCAGGCAACTGAGATTTAGAGAAATTTAGAGAACTATGACCTAGGTCATATTGCAAGTTTGAGGTAGAATGGGAACCCAATTCAGGTTTTCCTATGATTCAACATCAAGCATATCTGAATCTTGGTGTTCCTTAAGACCATTAGAGTTCAACTTCTTTAAAATCCATTAAAATGTAGATGTCTCAAAGCAGGATATATTTAACACATACTGTTATTTAGTCACTGAGTTTTTGAACTTTTCCAATAAATATTGGAGAGTGAGCAGAAAGAATGTGGTCACTGGGCTTCTATGCGTATTAAGAAGGTATATAAAATGGAGGTGGTGGGGCAACAAAGACAAACTGCTTTGCATTTATCCAAAGACTGACCAATTTATAACATTATCTGTTTTACACACTAGCTCTTCTCCTGACCTTCGATTTAGCATGGCTCTGTGTGATCAGGAAAAAAATTTCAGGCAACAGCGAAAAGAAAATATCAAAGAGAGTATGAAGAAACTTCTGGGTCCAAAGAAAAGTGAAGGCTTATGTTCAACAAATGATGTGAGTTGGAACATTTAATCTATTATTATCTGTTAGAAATTTAAATATTTTCACCATTGGAAATGTTTTCAAGAATTTTTCACTCTAGGATGACAGTGATATAGATGAAGAAACTAATCTCTCTAGTGCTTTCAAATAAGTATAAACATTCAGTGGAAACTATTTTATTAGACAATCCTGAAATTAGTACATATATGGATAGGGACTAGACATGTGATTTGATTGGAGAAGGGAATTCCAGGCAAACAAATTCTCTCTACCCATGCAGGTCAGCACCCTTTTTATAATCTTAGAGATTTTCCTCAAGCATAGGAAGGGATTTTGGACAGAGTTGCAGAGCCAGTATGTATCAGGGGTGAGACTTAAACAATGGTTTTTCTGGTTTCAAGACCAGTTGTTAAGTCACTAGCTGTATCGCCAAAGGGATCAGTTTGTTGTTTTTCAATCATATCTGACTCTTCATGACCCTGTTTAGGGTCTTCTAGAGTGGTTTGGCATTTTCTTCTTCAGCTCATTTTACAGATGAAGAAACTGAGACAAATTTGCAGGATCACACAATCAGTAACTGTCCAAGCCAGATTTGAAAGCAGGAAGATGAGTTTTCTTGATTTCAGACCCAGCACTATTCCCTATACCATTTATGTGCTCCATGCAACTCTTTGGACAAATGCAGAATGTTCTAAAAGTCTTAGTGAAGTTTTAAGCATTAGCAACTTAAAGCTGTACTAAGACTTTTGAATCATACTGTTTAAGACCCAGCTTGCATATTGGAAAGCAGAAATAGATAAAATGGAAATATTTAAATAAATAAACAAACTTTTAAATCTATTTTAGCTTATTATAGAGGGAAGGTCAGAACTTTTCTCTTTTATTTTTAGGTATCATGAAAATAATAAGAAAGAACTTTATTCTTCCACAATAAAATTCTAAGTTAGGCAGTACCAGTATTACTAACTATATTTTATAGACTTAACGAGATGGCTACTTAACCATAATTCCAGTGTTTGTAACAATTAGAATGAGGATTCAAACCCAAGCCTTTTAACTCATTGTGCAGAACTCTTTTTACTACATGATACCATTTTTTACTTTCTTGTATCTTTACATTTAACAGAACTCTGTCTGTTCTTAGAACTAAGAGCAAATATTTGTGATTTTTTTCCTTCTTTACTCTTTAACATTTAAAATAGTGCACTATGGAATCATATTCTGAAATTGTTTTAAGTCTAAATATTCACTTCTAGGAGTGGCACCTGCATTCCAGACTTTGTTAAATATGATTACCCTAGATATTACCTCATTCTGATTTAGTGAAAATGTTTAAAAATAAAACTATTGTTTTTGTCCTTTATTTTCAAAGAAGACCATGACCCTCAGGTTGGTGAATGCCGTGATGTGCACGTGGATTTGATTTGAGGGAGAACACCAGTTTCACTTTTTTCTCCAGAGTCATTTGGGTCTGGTGGCCAAATATGAATCAGGGCAATAGGAGATGACCTTGGCTATCAGTCAAGGTTGAGTTTCTTGCTCATGGTCAAACAACTAATCCAAAGAAAGCAACATACTCCTTTTATGTGAACTCGTCTTCTCTGGTCCTGGGATTAATTCTAAGAGATTTTATTAAATTTTGTTAACAAAATACCTTATTTTAAAAGTTGAACCATAATGTTAGAGCTAGAAGTAGCTTTTTTAAATCATCTATTCTAAATTCCTCCCTTTATGGGGCAGTGTGATACAGGAGATCAGAAGATATTTTTTCCAATCCTGTCCCTGATGTTCATTTCTTGTATGAATCTGAGTAGGTCAGTTAATTTCCCTGAACCTCATTTTCTTCATCTGTCTAAGGAGAAGGTTCAACTAACAGAACTATGACAAAGCTTCTGACTCTAAATTTATGCCTGGAGGAAGAAGTTGAAACTGAGTTTTAATCAAGTTCATAATAGCAGTTGACAGAGCTGAGATTCAATCTCAGGTCCTCTGACTTCAGAACCAGAGATTTGAATACTATTCTGCACTTCCCTGGGGTTTTGGGCAAAATATTACCTAGTGTTTTTCAAAGGAAAAAATACAACACAAGAGTCATATTCATGAACCTTACTAAGCACAATAGATTGATTTCCATGGTTGCAAATTTGACCTCAGAAGTGTACTAGCTGCAGGACCCTGAACAAATCACTTAACCTTGTTTGCCTCAGTTTCCTCATCTATAAAATGAGCTGGAGAAGGAAATGGCAAACCGCTCCATATCTTTGTCCAAAAAAGCCAAATGATGTCGCTTAGATTTGGATACAACTGAAAGTGACTGAATAACAACTGAGTTAAATTGGTTGGATATACAAAAGACTGATTTTATATTTCTCTCCATAAATGAAAAAATATATTCATATATGCACAATATATATACATAATTATGTGACATATTTGTGCATTTATATATGCATATTTCCTAAATATGTATCTAAAAGTATTTTAATGGATTTCAACTATATTTTTCCTTATTTATACCTATCCCTAAATCCATATCTTTCTCTATCCTTGTCTCTCTATCTCATTTCTGTCTGAACACTATTTCTATCTCTATCTTGATCTCATTTTTGTTTCCATCTCTATGTCTCTCATCTCGATTTTCATCTTTATCTCTCACTTCTATCCTTCTCATCTCTATTTCTATCACCATTTCTATCCATCTTTAACTTTAATCTCTATCTCTACTGAATATTGTGATTGGAGAGGCAGTAAGTAGTGAGTTGGAAAGGTGGAGAGGAAGGAGGGTAAAGATCAGATGATTTATTCTGGACATAATCTCCATGAGTATGGGACATAGAATCCTATATTATCTTCCCAGTGGTGGATAGACTAAGAGGAAATCTAGAAGTGAGGACTAGTTTAGGAAGAGCAACTAATAGAATAGATAGAATATTCAATTCAGGACAATTCAAATCAATAAGCAAATACTTATTTGCTAATAAAAAATAACTGGTACAAATACAACTTAAGTTTTTAGCACCTTGCCTGGGATTGCAAAGACAAAAATGAAAATAGTCCTTTCCCTCAAGGAAAAAGTAGGAAAGATAGAAATAAGCATTTATGAAGTGTATCAGGTACTGTGTGAAGTCTTAAGTGTAAGGTTCATTTGATAGGTATGTACTATTATTATTATCACCATTTTACAGCTGAGGAAATTGAACTAGACAAAGCTTAAGTGATCTGTCCAGGTTTATAAAACTAGTAAGTATTTGAGACTGAATTTGAATTCAGGTCTTTCCGAATCCAGGTCTGACACTTTGTCCCGTAACAAAATATATATTCCATTCTGGAATACATTATGTAACTGGACAATTACTATATATATATCTATCTATCTATATACATATCTACACATAAATATTTATATACATACCTACCTACACACACACACACACACACATATTTATAATATGAATACACAGTATTTTGGGGGAAAGAAGTAAGTACTAACAATTTTATTAGAATAAGAATTGTGTTGAAAATGACACTTGGGGTGGAACCAAGAGGGCAGAATCAAGGCAGGAATTCCAAGTTCTCCTCCAGAAAGCTTTAAAGACTTTAAAATTATGACTTTAAGCAAAGTCTAGAGTTGCGGAATCCATAGAAAGACCCATTGAAACAATTTTCCAATACAAGATAACGTGGAAGATCCCTTGAAAGGCTTCATTCCACTGAGGTAGGGAGCGGCTGTAGTGGGACTAGGGCAAGCCATGCCAAAGCAAACAATCTCCAGGGCCCCTCTTTATAGCTCCATGGCAAGGGAGAGTACCTGTGGTCATCCACATACCAGAGCATAGGCCAGGAGAGTAGTCAGAGTCTTTCTTAAGACCTTGAATGAATTAAGGTTCTGGGCAGGTATCCCCAAAACACACAAAAACTTGGACAGCAGGTTAAACCAGGTCATAGAGTGGGGGAATGAGTAAACAGAAAAAAAAGAATCAGACCCTACATAATTACTTTGGTCCCATGAAAGATCAAAATACATCCTCAGAAATGACAAAGTCATATATTCAAATCCTCCAGGAAAAATAGGAATTGTTCTCAAATCATGGAAGTGTTCAGAAAAGATTTTGAAAATCAAGTAAGGGAGGTAGAGGAAAAATTGGGAAGAAAAATGATAGTGATACAGGAAAAACATGAAAACAAAGTTAACAACTTGTTAAAAGGAGATACAAAAATGCTGAAGAAAACATGTTAAAAACCAGTTTAGATCAAATGGAAAAAGCAGTCCAAAAAGTCAACGAAGAGAAGAATGCCTTAAAAAGCAGAATTGGTCAGATGGAAAAGGAGATAAGAAAGTTCTTTGAAGAAAACAACTCCTTAAAATGTAAAATGGAGCTAAAGGACTTTGTGAGAAATCAAGAAACAATTAAAAAAACCCAAGATAATAAAAAATTAGAAGGAAATGTTAACTATCTCATTAAGAAAAAAACAATTGATTTGGAAAACAGATCCAGAGGAGATAATTTAAAAATAATTAGGTTGCATGAAAGTCATGACCAGAAAAGAGCCTTGAATTCATTTTTAAAGATTTTTCCCCAGGAAAATTGCCCTGATACCCTCGAAGTAGATTGTAAAATAGAAATTGAGGGAATCCATCAAATATCTCCTGAGATTCACCCCCACTCCCCCAAACAAAGAAAGCAAAACTCCCAGTAAAAATATATCCAAATTCCAATAAGTTAAAGAGAAAAAATGTTATAAGCAGTCAGAAAGAAACAATTCGAATATCGTGTTGTTACAGTCAGGATTATACAGGATTTAGCAGCATCTACATAAAGGGCTTATAGGACTTGGAATATAAATCCAGAAGGCAAAAGAGTTTGGAATGCAACTAAGAATCAACTAACTAATAAAATTGAACTTCCCCTTTTAGGGGAAAAGATGAACATTCAATGAAACAGGGGAATTTCAAATTTTCCTGTTAAAATGATCAGAGTTGAACAGAAAGTTTGATGTCCAAGTACAGGACATCAGGCAAAGTATAAAGAGGATGGATGGGAAGGACAAATTATGTGGGATTTAATGATGCTACACTCCATGTATTCCTGCATACAATCATATATTCCTTCATGGGAAGATGAAACTAATAACTCATATGAACCTCCTCATTTCTCTCATTTATTAAGCAGTTACAAGGAACATATATACACAAGGCACAGAAGAGAACTGAATATTAATGTATAATATAATATAATATAAAGATGGAGTCAATGGGAGAAAGGGAAAGGAGAGGTGGAATGAGCTAAGATATTTCACATAAAAGAGTCAAGAAAAAACTTCTGCAATGGAGTGGAAGGAGGGCAGGTGAGGGGAAGGAGTGAACCTTCACTTTCATCCAAAGTGGCTCATCTAATAGGTTATAAATATCTATCTTCCCTATAGGAAAAAAGTAGAGGAAGAGAATGAGAAAAAGGGGGCAGGTGGAGTGGAGGGGGAGTATAGATGATAGAGGAGAGGGAAGACCATAGTAGAGGGTAGCCAGATAAAACACACTTTTTTTTGGCAAGGTGGTGGCTTGCCTAGGGTCACATGCTGGATGATTGTTGGGTTTCTGGGGCTGGATTTGGATTTGTCCTCAGGTCCTTCTGGCTCCAGGCATCTTCTATACCACTTGGCTGCCCCATAACACACTTTTGAGGAGGGGCAAAATGATGAGAGAGAGAGAGAGAGAGAGAGAGAGAGAGAGAGAGAGAGAGAGAGAGAGAGAGAGAGAGAGAGAGAAAGAAGAATAATATAAATAGAAGTGGGGAGGAATAGATGGTGGGAAATAGTAAGTAGTAGCAATTGTAGAAAAAAATATTTATCAAAGTCTGTCAGAGAATGATAAAGAATGTGATCCATCCCAGAGACAGAGCTGATGGCATCTGACCACAGACTGAAGTACAATTTTTTTTTCTTTTTCTCTCAGTATACTTTTCATGAGATTTCTCTCTTTCTGGGTGAGGGAGAATTGTTTACTTTTACAATAAGATTATTGTAGTAATGTGTAAATAAATAAATTGAAAAAAAAGAAAGTGACATTTGAGCTTAGTTTTGGAGCAAACTGGGAACTCCAAATGATAGAGAGGATGAGAGAGATGAGAGAGAGAGAGACTATACAAAGACATGGAGGGGACAGAATGACATATACAGGAAATAGCAAGAATGCAGACCAAAAGCAAAGGAAGTAGGGAAGTATAAGCTTGATAAGGTAGCTAGAACTAGATTGATTAAGAAAGGTTTTAAAGACCAAATAGAGGAGTTTGTTTCTACTAAAAGTGCTGCCATAAATATTTTGGTCTACATGAAATAGATAATTTTTTTGCTTTTGGTCACAAGCAGAGAAGCACTGGTCCATACGTTTCATTTTATGTGTTTATTTAAAAAGCAAGTCACTGGAGCTGAAAATAGTATATTCTGAATTAAATTCTTGACAATCTTCTCCTCAAGGCTTAGCATTGTGAATTATAGTTATGATTCCTAGGCTCAAATACTGTTTCTTTATAAGTCTCTCATTTAAAGTTTTGGCCAATGTTCCACTAGAATCATAATGAATCTTTGGTAGAATTTTTTTAAAAAAGGTAGAAATGAGGGTCTTGCTTTACACTTAGATCATTTTTATTTAGTAGGGTAAAATTAACTGATTCATATAGCTCCCTAATAATCAGGGTTTATTACATTCAACACTCAACAGAACCAGTGGAATGAATTATTTTTCTGTCTCCAGTATGCACTGAGACTAACATTTATTTATTGGGAAAGGGTTGCTGGAATGGAACTTTTTTCCTTTCTGTTTTTTTTTTTGTCTAGATTATTTTTATGTGCCAAAAACATTGACATTAGATGTAGTCAGCACCATGTCTAACCAGAAGGAGAGTAACATGATTTTAATTGTATGGTCATTATTATAAGATTGTCACATAATACTTTTGTGTATTATAAAATATACCAAAAATGTAATTTAATTAATATAAATTAATGGTTTCAATTCTCTTCTGAATGTGGAGGTGGGGAGGGTATTTGACTCTTATGGCAGTTTGCCAACTTGTATTTTAGGAAGTATTGGTCCTTTTGGAGAATATTTCTATCTCTAGTTATATCATATAAATTAGTCATACAGAGTTTAAACAAACAAATAAACAAAAACTTTACTGTCTGGGACAAGAGAAATTATTTGTTCTGAATAACCACTGCTTTTCTAATATGTATAGGTTTCCTTTTTTAAGGAATCCAAGTATTTTCTATTTTAACTATTTGGGATTAAGTATTTTAAAATATGATCCATTTCTCTGTTTTTAAAAATACCATATATTTAGCAAAATTGAAACCTTTTCTGAATTATTAAGAATTATCCTTATTAAATAAAAGGAAAATATGATCTTAACTTTAAATGTATCTTATATTTTTTGAGAATTGTTATGCTTTTATGCTTTTTATGGGTTTTCATTTTCTTCCTTGATACAATACTGTCATTTCTTGCTCTTCTCAGTTCATCTGCCCAGATAGCATCCTCTTTTCCAGATTCAAATTGCTTATTACAAATAGAATCAAATTAAGTAGCTTATTATAAATGTGTAGAAAATAAAAATATATTGAGTTAGAATTGAAGGTCTAATAAGTAAAGTACATGATGTTTTTGTGCATTGATTTCATGATTTCTCTTTTGGTAGCTTCAATACTTTATGGTCCTGTTCTTAGTCTGAAATGTGTGTTTTCCCTTAGCTAAATTCCAGATAGTTAAAATGCTCCTAAAAGAGATATGCAAGCATTTATTCACATATTATTACAGAAATAACTTTGGGTTTTATGAGAAAGAGAAGAAAAGGACCATTTTCCCTCTGCCTTTCCTAGTTCAGAAATGTGTAGAGCTTCTTTCCCTCATGAAGAAGGAATAATTTTTTCAGTAAACATTTTCAACAAGCACACAATTGCTGATTATTTATTTAAAATGCATACTTTCTTTTTTATATTGTTAATAATCATTAACTAATAGAAATATCTAATATGCATAGAATAAGAAAGATATAAATAAGAAGCAAGTGTTTCATATAGGTTGTTTTTAAGAACTATATGTATACATACAACATGGACTCTTAGAATTTCTAGCTTCCTTCAAAGCTTAGCTCAAGCATTACCTTCTACAAAAAATCTTTCCTGACTTCTCTCAACTGTCAGTGCCATCCCTCACCAAATAAACTTGTATTTATTTCACATATATGAATGCATGTTTATATATATATATATATATATATATATATATGGTATATATATGTATATAATATAGTATATGTAAATATATATGTAACTATGTGTATAATATATATTATGAATGAGAACATATCTCTCTCCCTTTAGAATGTAAACCTTTGAAAGTTGTGACTATTTAATTTCTGTCTTTGTATTACCAATGTAAATTAATGCTACATTTTCCTCTTGTAATGATAAGAAAGGTTAGAAACATCAAAAGCAGGAATGGGGTCAAATGAAGGATAAGTTCTAGATGTCAGAATTCTGTTGTTGGCTCAAATTATTTTTGTTGACTCATTTAATTACATATACAACTTGTTTCTACCAATTAAATGCAAACTCCTTGAATAATAAAAATCAAACTAGCTAATATTTATTGAAGGCGAGAGCTGTTTATTGTTTATTTTTATATCTCTAATTCCTAGCCCAAAGCTGGCACTTTAAAGTGAATGAGAAGTACTCACTGATCATTTGATTGAATGATGTAACATCTTTGTGCTTTAGAGAAGTCCTTAAGACATATTGATTAAATTCTTAAGGGGTTGAAATCTTTCCTGTTCAACGACCAAAAACTGAGCCCAAATCCTTATACTCTCTTTCTACTCTATACATGTTAGTCCATGGGTTTAGCAAATCCTTTTAGTGAGAAATCTTCATACTACTAAGTATACTTCCTGCAATCTTAATATAGATTGTGTTAGAAGAAATCAAGAGTCTAGAAAACATCAGCTTCATGTTTGATTTTAAAAAAAAATTCTTATAATTTATTTCATCAGATCCAATAGTACCCCTTTTAAAAAAATTTTAAAAATTCACATTAATCATGAAATTTTGAAATGTGGGATTTGCTTACCACGTTTTCTCTAAAAACATTTATCTAAGCAATGTTTATATTTCTTAATGTTGTTTTTTAAATATTATTATTTTACAATTGATTTTCTAGTCTATCCGATTTTTCTAAAATTCTATTTGCAGATTTGATTAAAAAATAAAACTCCCTTCTAGCTTATTGATTATTAGATTAAACACTAAGATATCCATATTTCAGTGAAGTGATTTTTTTCCAGTTCATTATTAGCAGTGTCCTGCTTGATAATTTGATAGCAATTACAAAATATATTTCCACCACATGTACTCAGACATATACACACATGTCCCTGCATACATGAATTCATATATACAAAATAAATACAAGGCAATATATTGAGGAATGGCACTAACAGCTGAGAGGAATCAGGAAAAGCTTCTTATAAAAGGCAGTGCTTAAGTAAACTTTGAAGGAAACTAGGGATTCCAAGAGTTTATGATGTTTTTGCATCTGACTTGTTTTTCAGATTTAAATGGTGTCTCCTCCATTATTCTTTGAGTTCTTTGACAGCAAGAACTGTTTATTACCTTTCTTTTGTTTCCAGCCCATAACACACAATAAGTGCTGAATAAATGTTTATTGAGTAACTTTCTAACTGAATTTCATTTGTTTTTTAAAGTAAGCAGTCCTTACTTTAGGTCCTGTTTGGGGACTATAGGGTTCACTAAAGTTTTCCAGGTATCCGGTTTTGTTTCAAAACAAAAAAAAAGCAGATATTGCTCTAAAGGTTGTAGTAGTATTAGCTTGTCAATGATACAATGTAAAATCATCATCATAATTACAGTTTTATTTTCTTTATTGTAATAAATTGTATTTGATAAATAGAATGTACTTTATTATATCTTTTTTTTGCTTTTTAATTGTTGTATTTTCTGTATAAACTCATTTTATTCCAAAACTTTAGAAATTAATTTAACACTGATGACTCCCAGTTGTCTCTTCAATATGACCTTTTACTCAATGTTGAGTCTGTTTCCCACCTGACAGTCTGAATGTTTTTAAAAAGACTTTTCTCAAGTTTGAGTTCATGTCTTATTTCCTTGCCCTTCTTTTTCATGTGATTATCATTTTGCTATTTTTTTTCCTATTACTAAACTTGTAACCTAATTTTCTTTGTTCCACCCTGTATAACCATGTAATTCCAATGCTTTGAATTCATTTGTATCCTCTCCCAAACACATTTAGGTATTTCTTGGTGTTTAGGTATTACTTTCTGTTCTGATAATAAATGGAGTTATAAACTGGTGGAATGGACAAGTTGGACAAGCCAAAACTGTAAATATTTAGAAAATTAGTTGAAATGTTACATGATTTCATTTTGCTGCACATTCATCTTCCTAATTATACTTCTAAAACTAATGTGAATTTATTTTAATTTCTTAAGAGAAATCCAACTGACTTTGGGGGGATTGACCCATAGTAATGATTGCACAAAAAGAGAGAAGATGTGCTGCTATAAATTAGCAGTAAATGGTGTCCAAATACTTTGATATATGTATGACTGCATTCTTTCCAAAGATATAGTTATTCGATTTTGCTCATGCCATGTAACCCATGTCCATGGTTTTTCCCATGAGTTCAATAGAAGAAATACACCAAAGAAGATGGAGAATTTCCTAATTTTGCTTTGTTGTTGTGAGGATTCCAGAGAATCAGGGAGGAAATCCACTGATCATCCCTTACTCTCATCATGACCAGTTTATGTAAATTTTCAATTATAAGTTTTGATAGTATTTCTTATGCCGGTTTTTGTATACAAAGTCTTAGTTGTAAATTATTAGCGTCTGCTACTTCCATCTCCATTACCATTTGGAGGCTTCTCAACTTCATTTCTCCAGAAATTGTAGTATCCCATTACTTACAGCCTTACATCATCATTAGCAAATTATTCACATTAAAGAGATGAGTTTTTTTCCCCAGAAAATAGTTCAAAGTTATACAAAGAACTTGCTTGTTTTCCAAATGCAGACCATCTTCTTTTCAGTTATGCAATGAGGTAAATGTCCCTTTAAAACATTGGTTTTACATGTATGTTTATAATATATAATTATATATTTATATTATACACATTTATATCTGTATATATTCACATGATAAATGTGTAGTGGTGTGTACACTAGTCAAAAACTAGTGTAGTAGTATGTTTAGTGTAGTTATATGTACACTACTCAACACACTATACCAAACCACTTCAGTCAGTCCCTTGACTTATTATCTTATTTATTCTTATCTCTGGTTCTAAGGCAAATAGAGAGAATGGTTTTATATTTCCTCATAAATTATTAAAATTTCAATATCTATCTCATTAATTATCCTTGATCCCCTACCCTAATTCATTTATTAAATAAATTGGAAAAGCTTTCTCCATATATTTTTAATCATTTCCCATTTCCATATATATGTATGCATGTGTGTGTGTATAAAACCAAAATACCTTTAACTTAGTTAAAAACAAGAATACACCTAAAAAAACCCCAATACTTATTATATACTTATTATACAATTTATTAACAATATTACAAATAAAAAACCAAAACAATAATTTTCATTGTACTAGATTTGAGTAAGATCATAGTCTGAGACATCTCTAATCATTATTGTTATTAACTTCTCAATTTTGGAAATATTATTTCATAATTTAAATATCAAGATAGCTATAAAATCTTTCAGCAATTTTCATTTTGTAACCCTACAAATGATGAGTAAATATAGTCATTACAGAAATAAGTTTTTATCATTTTTATCTGAACTTCATTTAGTATTTCTCTAGCCATCATTGTTAATATTCTGTTCTAAGAAAATTTTAACTATATGAATTCTCATAAACTCCTAAAGATTCCATTTTCTGTTAAAGAAATAGTAGTGCATTCTATAGTTCTTATGAAAGGAAGAGACTATTCAAGATGATTTCATATATATATATATGTCTAAGAGAAGATGCATGTATATATGCTCAAAGATATATGCACACATACTATATGCATCTATATAAACATGTAACATAAATACATGTGCATATATGCATTATTGAATGTCCCACTGCATATCAGAATCTGGATCATAGGCATTCTACATTCACAATATTGTTCCTATTTACACTTTTAGGCAAAACACATCTATTACAATCAAACAAAAGATCATGTATTTTCCTCTTCTGAGATGACCTTTAGGTTTTCATATGTAAGCAATGATTTATTTAGAGAGGTAGTGTTTTTTTTGGTCTAATAACTAAGTATAATCCCATCATGTCCTCAGCCAGTACTGTGCTAAGTAGATTCTATTTGCAAGATTATTAAAGAGTCAAAATCTGCTGCTAGCTATATACAGCAGATCTAAGATTAATCAACCATCTTTCAAAAGAAAATAAATGAGAAAACATGAATTATTAGGAAACATTTGGAGAAACAACTCAAGCATAGTCTCCACTGATTGCCAGTCAATGATATTATCTTTTGTTTCTTTTTACCTCTTTTTTTCAGTACTAAATTCTTCCCTTCTCTTTAGCTCATCTCCCACATGTTGAGAAGATAATTTCTTTCTTTTCTCAGTTATTTGTAAAACCTCATCAAACAACCATATTGCTTTCTTACTCTTTTTCTTTGTCATATTTTTGTGTCTGCCATGTATATGGTATTTTGAATCTCTGTCCATAGTTCTTTAGGGGTTTTTTTTGCAAGGCAATGGGGTTAAGTGGCTTGCCCAAGGCTACACAACTATGTAATTATTAAGTGTCTGAACCCGGATTTGAACTTAGATACTCCTGACTCCAGGCCTGGTGCACCCCTTAGCTGCCCCTGTCCACAGTTCTTTAGGCTCCCAGTCTACTAGATCTAATTCCTTAAATTTATTCATCACCTCCACTTCATAGTCATAAGGAAGATTATTTAGGTCCTACCAATAGGGTCTTATGATTTTCTGTATTTTCTTCAATTTACATCTGAATTTTTCCATAATAAGTTCATAATATGAAGCTCCAGATCTTATTTTTACTGACAGTATAGAGCTTTTTCAACTTTGGTTGTAAATTATATCATCAATCTGATCCATATGTAGTCACTTTTTGAATTGTTGAAAAAGAGTGATTGCTATAACCAGAGAGTTATTTTGGCAAAACTCTATTAATCTCTTCTTTGTTTCATTTTGTATTCAAAGGCTAAACAACGTCCCTGCTATTCCATTTAACTTTAGGTTTCCAATTTTGGCATTCCAGTGCTTTATGATGAAGTGACATCTTTCTTGTGTGTTATTTCTCCAAGATGCCTTAGGTTTTCATAGAACTGAGCAATTTTTGGTCTCTTCAACATCAGTGGTTGGGAGTACAGACTTATATTACTGTGATGGTGAATGGCTTGCCTTGGATTTGAACAGATAAAAATACTATAATTTTTGAGATTTGCCTCAGTATTTTTTTTGCCCTTTTATTGATTATGAGGGCTATTCTAGTTCTCCTAAGGTATTCTTGCCCACAGTACCATTTGTATTGATTTGTATTGATCAACTGAATTTAAATCACCCATTCATATCCATTTAAATTTACTGAATCTCTGAGATGAACAATGTAGGATGAGCAAAAGAGGAAGAAATTAAAAAAGAATATTCAACAGTAATTGATGAATTATACCATCATCAAACCAAAATGAATATCAATTTTATTATAAATAAAATAAAATAAATCCACAAAAATATATTTCAATTGCCCTGCATTCATTAAAATTATGCTAATTAAATCCATTGTCACTATGTTTTAATGAATATGTCAAATGAGGACTTCTTTTATAGACTCACAAATTTTGTGTTTCCTAATCCTTACTTATCAACCTAGGGTGCAAATTTCTAAATGTCTTTACACTGAAAATAGAATGTGTTTTGGGGAAATATAAGATTAGGAGGGGAAGGTTATTTTTTCTGTAATGACTTCTCATTTCTGTAAAAGTCATAGATGACATTTTTTTTTAGTTTTTGAAAGGCAATGGGGTTAAGTGGCTTGCCCAAGGGCACAAAGCTAGGTAATTATTAAGTGTCTGAGGTCAGATTTGAACTCAGGTACTCCTGACTCCAGGGCTGGTGTACTACTATCCACTGTGTCACCTAGCTGCCCCACAGATCATTTTTAAGAATGATTTTTTATTGTTTTGACCTTCAGGTAACTGGAACTTAAAATTATTGATATTTTTCTATGTAAAAATAAATAAATAATGTACTTTGTGATAAGTGAGTGAAACTGGGAATTACGTCTTCTCTGCTGAGAGCAGCTGTTTTCATCAAAGTTGAGAGTCTCACAATGTTGTTGCTAATGTGTACATTGTTCTCTTGATTCTGCTCCTTTCACTTAGTATCAGATCCTGTAACTCATTCCATGCTTCTCTAGAGTACAATCATTTATGGTTTCTTATAGAACAATAATACTCCATAGTATTCATGTACCATAACTTGTTTAGCCATTCCTCAATTGATGGGCATCCCCTCAATTTCCAATCCTTTGCCACTATAAAAAGAGCTGCTATGAATATTTTGGGATATGTAAGACTTTTCCCATTCTTATGATTTCTTCTGAATATAGACCTAGAATTGGAATTCATGGATCAAAGGGAATGAAAATTTTTGTTGCTCTTTGGGAATAGTTCCACATTGCTCTCCAGAATGGTTGTATCTATTTACAACTCTACCAGCAATGCATCAATGTCTCAATCCTCTGACAACTCTCCAATGTTGATTATTTTCCATTTTTTCTCATCTTAGCCAATCTGATAGATGTAAAGTGATGCTGTTTTAATTTGCATTTCTCTAAACAATGATTATTTGGAGCACTTTTTTCATATGATTATATATGGATTTAATTTCTTCATTTGAAAATTGTTTATTCATATCCTTTGACTATTTAATTGGGGAAAGACTAAAAATAGGAATTTCCAAGTTTTCACTTCACAAAATTCAATTTGTTCATAAACTATCTGTTTATTATATTAATCCTTTATCCAAACCCTTAGGACTTCATGCCTTTCATAGGTAGCGTTGGAAACATTGGAATTATAGTTTTCACAGATACTGAATTGTTTTCCTGATCTTGCAAATATTAATGGGGTGTTTGGGGCTTGCACTTTGAAAAGTTCTGCATCTATTTCTATACTGCCTTAAGGCAGAATAGAAATAACTAGATGCAGAATGAAAAAAAAATCTGAATTTTAATTCCATGTCAAAGACCAACTTGCTGTTTGATTCTGGTTAAGTCACTTAAACTTTCTGAGCTTGTGTCCTTAATAGGGTTAATATAAACACCTACCACACCGGGCTATTGTGTGATTCAAATGAGATGAAATTTGTGTAACTATTTGCAATCCATAAAATATTCTACATCTAATATTAATGTTTTTGTTTTACATCAGGCAGCTCTCTTGTTTTTTGTTTTTTGGATTTTTTTCAATCTGATGCATTAAATACATTTTTATCATCTGCAGTTTACATAGCATTAGAGTAGGTACTAGGGAAAATACTAAGGTGAACATGACCCCTAACACCATCTGACTTCAAAGACCAAAATTGGTAAGAAAAAGGAAGACCTAAATAAATATAGGGCATTGAGCTTGATGAATAGGAAAACTGTTGTGGTGTACTCGAGGAAGGGAAAATCCTTTCCCCAAACCTCTCCAAACATTTTCATCATTTATCAAACCTCTCATGGGTTCTCCAATTAAACACCTTCCACCCCACCCATCCCTTATCATTCCTCTTAGGTGACAGCCTGGTACTTCTGATTTCCGAGATTATTAGATATAAGCACTCTTTTCACTTCTGTCATACAACTTTCCAGTTTTCCCAACAAATTTTACCAAATAATTAATTCTTATCCCCAAATCTTTTGTCTTTGTACTTTTCAAATATAAAGTTATACTTATTTGCTGCTATAAATTTTATATATATATATATATATATATATATATATATGTACTCTATTCTATAATTTACTTTTCAATTTCTTAGCAAGTACAAGATTTGATAATTAAAGCCTTATAATATAGTTTAAGATCTGGTACTGCTAAACTTCCTCCCTTTACATTTTTTCTCTTAGTTCCTTGAAGTATAAATCAGTTTGGGTAAAATTGTTACATTTGCTACATTGGTCCTGACTACCTATGTACAATTAAAATTTCTCCACCTATTTAAAGCTTGTTTAATTTGTATATATTTTTTTAGAAATAATCTTTACATAATTCCTAGGTTTGTTTTGGCAAGTATATTCCCCAGTATTTTATATTGTCTAGAATTATTTTAAATAGGGTATCTTTTGCAATATGTTCATGAAAACTTTCTCATCTCTCAATACTTAGTTACTTTCTGTTCCCATCTCTTCTTTCACTCTTATCTAATATGAAGCAGTGGCTTTGATTTTTACCCAGGCAAAATTGAACATATGCTCCCCTTTCTTTCCATCTTTGCCAGCAAAGTGTTTACTCTATTATGCCCACTCTTCTCACTCTATTAGTTGCTTTCTTACTGCTTATAAAATACTTACATCACTTCCTCAAGAATTTCTTCTTTCTACATATCATTTTTCTTTGTGATCCTTAGCTCCAATGATTTCAATGGTCATATCCAGCCTTTACCTCTCTTTTAACCTTTAGACATATCTCAAAATGCCATTTGGACATCGTCAATTTGATACTTCATAAATATCCTAAGGGAAGGCAGGGGTATACTGGTCTTGGAGACAGGAAGATGGATCTGGGCTAAGACATGTACTTATTCTGTGAGCCTGGACAAGTTACTTTACCCTATTTGCTTCAGTTTCCTCATCTATAAAATGAGCTATAGAAGAAAATGCTAAACTACTCCAGCATTTTTGCAAAGAAAGCCCAAATGAAATCATGAAGAGTCAGAAACAATTGAACAACAAGATATCTTAAACACTACATTCTAAACTGAATTCATTATTTTTTCATCCAAATTTTCACTTCTTGAATTCCTGAGGATTCCATTATCCTTCTAGTCACTCAAGCTTGCAACATATTTTTCAGCCCCCATTTTTCATTTTCTCTTATTCCTAATATCTCCAGAAGTCAATCTGTTGTCAAGTCCTGTTGAGTTTACTTTTGTAACACCTTTCTTACATTTCTCCCTTCTCTCCTCTGACACTGCCACCATCCTAATGCAAGCTCTTATCATCCAATCCTGGGTAATTGCTTGCTGCTCATTCTTCTTCTCTCAAGACTCTCCCTACTCCAATCATCCTCCACTCAGTTGCCAAAGTTGTCTTCTTATAGCACAAGAATGACATTCTACTCTTCAGTAAACTCTAATGGATCTTTGTCACCTCCAGGATGGAATATAAGCTCCTCTGATCGTTCATATTCTAGACCCCTTGCAACCTTCCAGTTTTCATATAACATTTATTTTCACTTTGCAATCATATGACAATAGACTCATTTCTATTTCTAGAAGATACTCTATCTCTTGACAATGGATATTTTAGCTGACTGTGTTCTATGGCTGGAAATTTGTATCTCCTCATCTTTGACTATTGGCTTCCTTCTAGTACCAGTTAAAATTCTGCCTTCTATAAGAAGCCTTTTGTGAACCTGCCTCATTGATGTTCTGAGACTTCCCTCTGCTGAATAGGTACAATTTATTATTAGGCTTGTAGTGTTTTGAGAACAGAGGTTGTCCTTTGTCATTCTTTTTTAATTCCCAGAACAGTAAGTCTTTAATAAATGTTACTTTCTTCTACTTGAATTGGAGAGATCTAGACTTGGAGTCAAAAAATTAGTGCTCAAAATATTGATGTTTTACTTATCAGAAAGAACCATGGTCAATGTATTTTCTTTCAAAGAACCTCAGTTTGCTTATTGAAAAAGTGAAAATAATTACCTATCTCTCATAGGATATTAAAAGGAAAATGTTTATAAAGTATAAAAAGAATATAAATGAGTCATGAGAAAGAAAAACCATTTATTTCTGGGAAAATTAAGACTTCATGGAGGTGTTATTATCTTACAGTGAATATTAAAGAAGGAAGTGATGAATATATGTTTTCAAAGTCAGAATGGGCACTTAATTTACTATGAAATTTACCGTGAAAACAAATTTACTATGAATTTACTATGAAAAGAAATTTACTATGAAATTTACTATGAAAGCAAATGAATCTACCAAATTATTCCATGTGAACACCAATGAAGTGAATTTGTATTTGTCTACATTAAATCCAACAACTGAGGGAGAAAAAAATCAGACTTGGTAGAGTTGAGACTTGAAGTCTAGAGGATCTGAGTTTGGATTCAGACCCAGACACTTCCTAGGTGTGACCCTGGATAAGTCACCTAACCTCCCTTGGTCTCAATTTGTTTAACTGTAAAATGGAGATAATCAAAGCAACTGTCTTCCAGGGTTTTGTAAGGATTAAATGAGCTAATAATAAGAGTTTTGCAAACTTGAAAGTTAATAGCTAGTTATAAGGATGATTATGATTATGATAATGATGAAAATTCTAGGGCATGCCACATAAGAATCATTTGTAAATCTAGGGATTATTTAGTATAGAGTAAAACAGACAGAACCTAATGAAGCAGTCATCATCTTCTTGCCCATGTCCAACATGACAGTTATCTTCAAGTATGTGGAAGACTATTTTATGGAAGTCTAATAGATTGTCTCTGGTGATAAAGGTTCTCCCTCGCTGGAAGTGTTCAAATAGATACCAGATGATCATTTACTAGACAATTTATAGAACTGATTAGGACAACCAGATTTGATAGTGTATAAAGTACCAAGCCTGAGGTCAACTAGTTTTTCTAAATTCAAATCTTACCACAGACACTTACTTTCTCTAAGACCTGGGCAAGTCACAATACCTATTTGCCTCAATTCCCTCATCTGCAAAATAAAGGAAGAAAATACAAATCACTCCAATATTTTTCCCAAGAAAACCCCAGATGCAATCATTAAGAGTTAGATATAACTGAAATGACTGTACAACAGAGCTAATTATTGGGTAAGTAGGAGTTAGACTAGATTGCCTCTTAATTCCTTTAACGAAATACAAAATTCTATGATTATTTGCTTTTTTTGATATCTCTAAGGATATTGGCGTGGTACAAAAATATGTTCCGTTGTTCTATGAATGACTGTATTTCCCTAACCACTGGAGGTTGAATAGGAAACACATTATGGCTTTTTTGTTTTGTTTTGTTTTATTTTCTAAGAAGGTAAATTACACATGACTGTTGTATTTCTTTGAAGTTCAAGCACTATTGTATTTTAAACTAAATATATGGAATAGAAATTCAAGGAAAGTAAAAACTCACTTTCTAATATTTAGCTATCCAAGTAATAGAAATACTTTATGTATTTAAGGTTATGGTCAAGTAGTGTTACTTTGTCTCAATAGGACCTAAATATGCTCAGCAACGTGTATTTGTTTTCCTTATCTGATTTAGAGCCAGGTCTAATAGCTGAATTTTGTAGAAACTCACTTATGTAACACTACTCTCAGACTACCCAGACTATCCCAATTGAAAAAATTAAGCCAAATTACATTTTTCATATTTTGTTGAAATCTTGCTTACATCACTGAGAGTGATTCATTTATAGAAGAATACCATTTGGCTTCCAACATCTTATCTTTTATTTTTGATTTTTTATCTAAGGAATTTTGGAGATAAAGGCATTTTATAATTTTTCTGAACTTTATGGAACCTTTGAAACTAATTTAAATCAGGGTTCCCTAATAACTTGATGTACTGGACTTTATAGATAGGTACTTATCTTGGATTCCAAAAGGCAGCATGATGATGATAGTTAGGATTCTTATAGTACTTTAAGGTTTGGAAAGTACTTTGCCTATTATTATCTACTTTATCATACAATTATCGACATATTTTATAAAGCATATCTCTCCTAACCCCCAAATGAGTGTTCTGCACGCTGCAAGCACATCAAAATATTTGTGGAATTGAACCAAATAAATTAATTAACATTATTTCTGCCTATTAATTGGAGTCAGGTGAAATAAACTCTGAAAAGTGGAGCCTTCTTTAGACTTTTTAAAAGTGATGTAAAACAGAGGTATCATTCATATGCAGAATGTTATTAAAATGAAAATAATATGTTATATATGACAATTTTATGGGAAATCATGTGAATAGCCCTTTTGATCGCTTGGTCCAAAATTGTGACCCTATTTAGAGATATTTTTAGTATTATGGAAAAGGCTTTGGGATCAAAACTGTAACTAAGAAATTTTACAACTAAAGAATTCACAAAAAAAACTATGGCAAGGGAAAAATAGCATGATAGTCACTCTTAAATATGACTGGGGTTGGGAGAATAGGGAATTTATGAGGAGAAACAATGACCCAACTCCCTACAATGCCCAATACTCCCCCCCCCAATAATTTGTTAGATTTTTCTTTAGACTGACCTTAGCATATAATTATGAATTTCTTCATACTTGGCCTCTAATAAGTTAGATGACTCAGATGTAACAAGAATTCCAGGGCCTAAAGAGGCTGTAGAGATTACAGAGGCTGAAATATCTTTTCCTTTTCTCTGGAGTAGCTATGAGTCTTGAGGATTCCTTAAATGACTTCACTCTTAAGGACACTATTCACTATTCTTTTATACTAGTTCTCCTTCCTAATCATTAACCTCTCAGCCTCAGGAAAGTGTGTAATTTGTATGTTGACATTTTGGGGGAAAGAAAGTTCAAGGATGGAGAGGCAAAGGTTTCCCCAGTATAGAAGAACCTTCCAACAGGAAATGAGGTGCCATTTGTCTTCCCTTGATTTCTCATCTCTTAGGGCAGCTATATGTCAAGTGTTGTGCATCTTGAAGGGAGGGGCTGACTTTCTGGTCTTTCTTCTCCTCCCCTAGGCAAAGCTAGAATTTGATTTCTTTAAATCTCTGCTGCCTAAGAAACCCCAGAATACAATCAAGTTGTTTCTCTAATGGGAACTTCCAACTACTCTCAAACTATTTTGGGATTACTTACCATCTATTCAGTATCTTTTTTTCCCCTCACTTTTTTTCCCCTCACTAGTTATTTTCATTACCCCCTTCCCCATTGTAATAAAAACTTCTTGAGGGAAGGGGTTGTGTTTGCTTGTCTTAGTATCCCTATATTTTGCACAATGCTTGGCCAGGAATACTTATAAACTGATATTTTTTAATTCCTTATAGAGCAATAGTGTTTCATTATTCATGAACCACAATTAGTTAAGCTATAAGCACTCACTATATTTTTAATTTTTTGTGACAATAAAATGTAACAAAATAAGTATTTGTGTGTGTGTGTGTTTGTGTATGTGTGTCCTTGACCATTTGTAGTTATGGACCTAAGAGTGGTTTTACTGGGTCATATAGTGTGTTTGCATACTCCAGTTCAATTTCCAGTCCATGGTGCTATTTAAAACTTATGTGACTTCAGGCAAATACTGAACCTCTCTTTATCCTAACTTTAGCTGTGAAAATGAGGAAATTGAACTGGATTATTTTTAAGTTCCTTTCCAGATTTAACATTGTATGAAATCCTGAGTGTTTTTGTGATAAAATACAGGTAAGAGAGTTACCTATTTGGAGCTGAAAGCAAGAAATGGCATCTCTAGTCAAAGGATGTCTCTCTCAGTTGGCTTAAGTGATGTTAAGATCATTTCTGTGATTTTTATGATAAGTAAACTATACAGTCTGTTTTATTTTCACCACTGTACCTCATTTCTTTTATTCCATTCTTTAGTGATATTCTTAGGCTTTTAAAAAAATTACTTCATTGTTTATTTGTATTATATCCCTCATAATAAAATGGTGAATAATAGAATGTCTTGTTCCATTATTCACTATTGCTTTTTACCTTTTAATTTTCTCTCTTCAACTAAACTGTAAACTATTCAGTGTGATATATTAGATAGATGACTTGCTACAGAAACTGAAAAAACTGATCAGAATTGGTTCTAGAGTCAGAAGAAAGAAGTTCAAAAACTCTCCTCTGACACTTACTACTTGTATGAATTTGGAAAGGTCACTTTCCTGGCTTCAGTTTCCTTATCTGTGAAGTGAAGTGATTGGATTAGATCATCTCTGAGGTTCCTTTCAAGTTTAGAATCATTATCTTGTGAAATTAAAAAGCAAACAAATTGCTTAGTGTACATACCCCATATACAAAATTAATGACAGATTTCACATTGGAATTTCCAGCACCCTTTGTATCAAGTTCCAACCCACCCCCCAAAAAACAGTAACAACCAAAAACTAGACCAGAACAAACTTCTTGAGGCATACATTATATTCCTCTCCATCTAGAAATCTGTGTGGGGAATAGTAGTTCATCAACCTGTCAGTTGATTAATTAAAGACAAGAAAGTGAAATTGAATATTCAGAGGTTCTAATATTTTCCCACAGCTTACTTTGGTTTAGCAATATCTGTATTTGTTAGGCTTTTTCTTTCTCCTTGATAATTGAATTATTTATTATATAAAAATATAATGATATTATTATAATAACAATAATTATAACAATCTTAAGAATATGTCAGTGATTTATGGTTTTTGTCATCATGGGAGTTCTTTCTATCAATAAATACCACAGCTATTCTCTAGCTTGTTTGAGAGTTTCTTGAGGTTCAAGAAGGGTCAGTAACTTGTTTAAGGTCATACAAATCATAAATATTATAGGTGAGATTTGAAGAGCTTTCCTCTGACTCCAGAGTCAGTACTTTTCCCCCAGTCTTCAGTCTTTCCGACTCTATAGCTAAGTGTTCACTGATTACCAGTGGTAACAAACAGAACAATGGGAGCCACTAGCTCATGGATAGGGATTTCTGCAACCACATATTATCTTAGTCTCAAAATGCAAATCATATATGTTTTATTATATACTTTCATTTATATTGTTAAATATTTCGTAATTACATTCAACCTACTTCAGTTCACTCAGGGTACAATGGTAGCCTGCAGGTCATCTATCTGACACTGGTTAATAATAGTTTATGGTTTAGGTACAGAGAGAAAACCAAAGAGAGAAAGCAACAGGGAAAAATGGTAAAGACATTACAATATAAATATTTAAGTAGTAAATAGGTTGAGAATACAACTGAAGGATGGAAGAAGTGGAAGAGGGGAGTAGACTAAATATAGCTAAGGAATTTCAGAGGCCAAGTATGAGATTAGGGCTTTTGATTACAGGTCCACTATGCTGCCTCGCTGTATAAAAATAACCCAAAATAAAATAGTCAATAAAAGTTAGTATCTTTCATGAAAATGCTGGTAGTTAATAGGTCAAAACTAAATGAATGTATAAACAACAAAAACGTCAAGCAAAAGCTTTGGTCTTTCTTCGCCTTATCCCCCTTATCTGTAAATGTCTCTGAAAAACTCAAAGGCTTCAAAGAAGGCTTTCAAACCAACTGACAAAGGATCAACATCAGATAGAAAAACAAAAATCTACAATCTGTGGTTCTATGCTGAACTGGGAGAGTATTTCTGGTGGGAGTTTGACCTCTGGCACCTACCTAATCACTACATCTCCAGTTTGTCTCTTTGCAAAGGCAATATGTATTAAAAAGAACCCTGATCTTGGAAGACAATCATCGTAACTCTGCCCCTACTTAACAGTTTGGTTTTGGACAAATCTTGTAAACTTTCTGAGCCTGTTTCTTTTTCTGTTATGCGTGGTGACTAGAATAAAGGAATATACAATCAAAATGATCGTTTAACTACAGAAGTCTATAATTCTGTGAATTTTCTATAATTCTGTATAAGAGCAAAATGACCAAGTTTTACAATGAAGTCTTATAGAGTTTGGGAATATGTGATTTTTTCTCACTGAAGAGTGATTAATATTAAATAGTAGAGATCTATAGGGTCTTATGTTTAAGTGTTTGGATTAAAAAAAGCATCCTTTAAATTAGAATTGAGGAAATGTGATATTGTGGAAATGATGTTATTCTACAAACAGGTAACTCAGTTTATATTTCTGGCTTTTTATACATATTGGCCAAAAGCCTTTAAACAATTCTCAACTTCTCTGAACTTCAGGTTTGATGTCTCTAACAAAGTTTGTTGTGAGCTTTATATGTAGTCATCAGATGAGATCAGTGATGTGAATGTATCCTGAAAATTAAAAAGTATCATATAATTCTCATTTTTAACATAGCTGGAGACTAATCCAATAGTGAAGGTAATAAGCTATGAATGACTACATTAATGTGGTGGTGATGATAGTGACATTAGAAGAGAGAGAGGGGGTGGATACAGGAAATAATTCAGGTCAAATCAGCAGTACTTGGCAGCCAGTTGGATGTGGGAAGTGATAAGGAGGGAAGAATTAAGAATGTTGCCAGTGATTAAAACCTGAATAATTGGTGGATGATGCCATGAACAGAAAGAGAGAAATCTTACTGAATATTTAAATGTGTCAATTAGTTGAGTAAATTGAATAATGCAGTACATATTTTTGTTTTTTAATACTTGTTAATAGTTTTCTTTTCCTAATGTTAAATTAATTGCTTTTTTTAAAAAATAATTTTATTTTGGTAAAGGGGCTATGTGGTCAAAGAGATAAGACTGCTTTTCTTTGTCAAGAATGTGTAGGGGGCAGCTAGATGGTACAGTGGATAGAGCACTGGCCCTGGAGTCAGGAGTACCTGAGTTCAAATGTGGCCTCAGACACTTAATATTTGCCTAGCTTTGTGACCTTGGGCAAGTCACTTAACTCCATTGCCATGAAAAAAGAATATGTGGGATTTTTAAGACAAAAATTGAGCAACAGATACAAAGAATGATCCTATTTTGGCTCTCAGTTGCATAGTATATTTAGAGTACCAAGCTTACCTCATTTGGGCTTTGACTTTTTCATTTTCCTTAGGTGCCAGTGATTGCTGTGCTGGGTTCTGGTGGTGGTTTCCGTGCCATGGTGGGATTTTCTGGTGTGATGAAGGCACTGTATGAGTCAGGAATTTTGGATTGTGCCACATATGTTGCCGGTCTTTCTGGCTCTACCTGGTAAGTCTGTATTTTTTAATTTCCTATTTTGCATGTTAAATTGATTTCATTTAGTATGCCTATTATTTTGAAAAAACTAGTTTGACAATGTGAAACTCAGACTTTGAAATGCAGAGTTGAAACGGTTTGTGATAGTCATAGAGGGGTTCTTGGGTAAATTTATACCAAATGGTGCCATGCTGAGAAAAGTGAAATTTTGTAACAAGCCCCATCAGATATGGATTTATATATATATATATATATATATATATATATATATATATATATATATATATATATATATATATGTCTATGTTATTTAAAATGGTTCAACATGACATATTTTAGATATAAGTATCATATTTGACATCAAAAAACTCTGGACTAAATGAAAAACTTTCTTTGAGGTTTTTAATAGTAGTCAGTGGTTCCTTTGATTTCTCTGTTCACCCATGGTTTCTCCTGAGAACATCATATTTTTAATTTGGGCTGAAAGACCCCTCAACTCCCATGTAAAGGCTCAAGCTAACAAAATACTGAATATTTATACTTTAAAAAAATGACTCATCCCTGAGCCCAAAAATAGTTACTAAGACTAATTTTCCTTTCCTGGTTTCCTCTTCATTTCCCAGTACACAGTAAACTAATCCTATAGTCATGGTATTTCATACTTTTGACTAAAATGATTACTATATGTCAATCACCATGGTAGTCCTAAAGTTGTGGCAAAAACATGAACTCTAACATCCTAACATCAAGGATATCACATTTTAATAGTGAAAATGACTCGCCAACAGTTCAGATACAAGATAACTGTAACTGGATTGTATTTTAGAGGAAAGGAAATTGTGGTTGGGGGAAAGCTTTAGAGTCTAGAGGATCTGGGAAAGGCCGTTTGCGTAATTTAAATTTTTATCTGTCTTGAAAGAATGCATCCCGAAATCTAAAAGTTGTGTAGGCTTGAGCAAGTCACTTTATTCCTTTAAGCCCAGATTGCTCATTTTTAAAATGGGGAAGAGAGCATTGGAGTTCCCTATTCACAGGATTATTATTGAGAAACAATCAGGTAGTGATGTCATTGTGAAGCTTATTTAGCTGGAAAATTCTTTGTAAATAAAAACAATTATTATGTTGAAGTTCATTCTATTCATTAAGTATGCATTTTTATTAGGGCCAAATAGTATGAAATGCAGTACTGAAAACATGTGGAATATTTCAGAATGTTTTGGTATAAACAAGAAACAATAACTTTAACATCTGTTTCAAATATGTATCATAGAATTTTTTTTCAGTTCACATCTAACTATAGTGAATATGAAATCAGTTTCGGAAAGAATTTCTAAATAAATTAATTTAGATGGAGTCTGTATTCACCATATATAAATATATGGATTTGTCATATTTTACTATCATATAATTCCTTTCACAAATACATTTATGCAAGAAATTTTGGTTAAGATGATATGACTCAAGCTGTGTACACAGGTGAAAGAATCAAAGATGCAAACTGTTATGGTTCAGCTGCATTGAATTAGTTTATCATCTTATCCTTATAAATCCAGCCAATCTATTTGGACACAAAAGGAATTGATTATTTTAACAGTGAACTGTGAAAAGGAAAGAGCATTTCCAGAGATTGATGTCCACATTATATGACTAAAATTATCTAAAATTTAGTGCTCATTACATTAGGCAGCTAGATGGTATAGTAGAGAGAGAGAGTGCAAGGCTTGGAATTAGGGGGTATTTAAGTTTAAATCCTGCCTCAGAATCCTTATTGACTATGTGACTCTGGGCAAATACCACTTCCTTATGCCTCAGTTTTCTCATGTAAAAGGGAGCTAATAATGAGATACTTCACAAGTTTGTTTCGAAGATAAAATAATTCAACATAAGCAAAGTATTTTGAAAATTTTAAAGCATTATAAAATGCTCTCTCTCTCTCTTTCTCTCTCTCTTTCATAATTTAGAATGGAGAGAGTGCCTTGGAGTAAGGAATGCCAAAATTCAGGTCCCATTTCTAACATATATTAGTTGTGATACACCAGGCACATCACTTATACTCTCAATATTCCAAGAAACTCTCTAAGAAAATAAATTGTAAAACTATTGAAGATCTGTATGTGGGTAGGTTGTTTGCATATGAGAAATTCTTTTCCTTAAACCATGAATATTTTCAACTCCTCCATACCTTCTCCATTCCACTAAACTTTCTTCCTTTCTTCCTTCCTTCCTTTTTTTCTTTCTTTTTCTTTCTTGATTAGGACATACTTTACTTAGGTCAATGTGAATGAAAAGACTGAGTGTTCAAGAAGTAGGAGATAATTGATGGAAAAAAGTTCCTGGGGATTTAGGTGGGAGTGGGGGAAAAAAAACCATAATATGTGTGCCTTGGAGTGGGAGAATAGATTATTCTTGCTAAAAAAGAGAAATATTTCTTCCTTAGAGACTGATTTGTTTTATCATGACTTAGGCCTTTACTTATTTTGGGGGCAATTGGGTGGTACAGTGACTAGAGCATCAGGCCTGGAAGATATGTATTAAAATTCTGTGTGACCTTAGGAAAGTCATGAAATCCCTGCTCATTCCAGTTTGTCATATGTAAATTGAGGACACAATGGAGAAGGGAATGACAAACCACCCTAGTGCCTTTGCCAAGAAAGCCCCATGAACAAGTCCTTGCTGTCACAAGGAGTCAGGCACAATTGAATGACTGAATAGTAGCAATATTTGTTTGAGAGTAGTATAACGGCTCTTTGAACAATTTTCTAAATCCTTTTGTATATGAAATACAGAATAGTCATTACCAGTGATTTTTATGTCAGTAGTTTAAAAATTCGAATTCTTTATATACTTCAGGTCTTCATCCTCTGTTGTAATAATATTTTAAATGAGACAACTTTTCCTTCCCATGGCTTCACTCCTGTCTACGGGTGAACAGAATTAGAATTCAGGTGAAACCTGGATCCTGTTCAGTAAACAAGTTCCTTGGTAACTTGATTATGAGCTGTCTTGACCTATGTCCCAATGGTGATATAATACTCTTGTTCTATCAAACTCTGACTCCTGATATTGTGTGGACTTGATCATGATCAAATGAGATAAATTACATAAAAGGTTACATGAAAGTTTAGGGATTATATAAATATCAACTTATTATTAGTGAAACCCTTTTTTGATCTTTATAGACATACCTCTCTATCTAATGTTGATTTCAGATTGCTGATGATTTATAGAATTATTAAATCTTTGAATATTTAGTAATGGAGGCTTTGAGATTGACTTGAATTTGTTTTCCATAATGAATGAGGGAAACTTCATTGTAAGTTGGGTAATACATAGACAGGCCAGGAAGTAATGATATGGCTCAGGAAGAAAGTTTCTCTTTGCATTGTCTGTTGAGCCTCTTGTTAGTATTGGAAAAATCACTTTTCTTTACACACATATATCACATACATATACACACAAACACACAGATCCACATAGACACACAGACCCAGACACATATACAAAGAGACACATACACCACAGACATACACAGATACACATAGACACAGACACAAACACACAGACACATACACAGCCTTTGTGGCTTCATAACTTTTTCTTCTTTAATAAGGAAGGAAAAAGAATAAGCATTTATAAAGAACCTATTTTATTCCAAACACTTTGCTAAATAATTTTTAATTTTTTTTATGATTTTTCTTTAATTTATTTACACATTACTAAAATATCCTTGTTTAAGAGTAAATATAATACACCTCCCCCCACAAAATATAAAAATTCATGAGAAATAAAGTAAAAGAAAGAGGAAAAAATGTTTTTCAGTCTCTGTCTCTGGTGGATCACTTTCTTTATCATAAGTCCATCATAGAAGTTACTTCCATATTTTTCTGCAGTTGCTGTTGCTGATTGTAATTCCTCCATCCATTCCTCCCAACTACCATCTATTATATTTTCTCTCTCCTTTCACTCTGTCCCTCTTCAAAAATGTGCTGTGGGGCAGCCGAGTGGTAAAGCAGACAGACCACTGGCCCTGGGGTCAGGAGGCCCCAAGCCTACATGCCACCCCAGAGACCCAGCAAATACCCAGCTCTGTGGGCGGACAGACCACCCAATCTCAGCATCTTCCAAAAAGTAAAAAAGAAAATGATTCATATCTCACTTTCCTCTCCTATGATCTACCCTCTCCTTTATTACCCACATCCCCCTCCTCTCCCCTTGTTCCTCTTCTCTCCTTTTTCTTCTAGATGATTATACCCTATTGAGTGTGTATGCTGTTTCCTCTCTGAGCCTTTTCTGATGAGAAAGAAGGCTCCCTCATTCCCCCGTTGCCTTCCCCTTTTCCATACTACTGCAAAAGCTACATGAAATATCTTTTATATGAAATATCTTAGCCTATTCTACCTCTCCTTTCTTACTCCCAATATATTTCCCTTTTACCCATTGACTCCATTTTTACAATATATTATACCTTCAAATTTGACACTTTCCCATACCTCATCTATAAAAACTCCTTCTACTTGCTGTATTAAATAAGAATGTTCATGTGAGTATTATCAGTATCATCTTTACATGCAGGAATACACGCAGTTCATCATCATTAAATCCCTCACAATTTACCCTTCTTGTCTACCCTCTCTATGCTTCACCTGTTCCTGTACTTGAAGGTCAAACTTTCTGTTCAGTTCTGTTCATTTCAACAGGAACATTTCATTGAAAGTCCATCTTTTCCTCTGGAAGAGGATGTTCAATTTGGCTAGGCAGCTGATTCTCAGTTGCATGCCAAACTCTTTTGCCTTCTGGAATTTTATAATCCAAGCCCTACAAGCCCTTGATGTAATTGCTGCTAAGTCCTGTGTGATCCTGACTGTAGCTCCACAATATTTGAATTGTGTCCTTCTGGCTGCTTGTAATATTTTCTCTTTGACTTGGGAGTTCTGGAACTTGGCTATGATAAATATTGTTTTTTTCAAATATTTATTTCATGTGGTCTTAACAGCAATACTGACTGTTGAATGCTATTTCAAGGTCATATAACTAATAAATCTCTGAGGATAGTTTTGAACTCAAGTTCTTCTTAACTTTAGGCCTGGAGCTCTGTCCATCACCAACTGCCTCAATATTCTCTTCCATTCTTCTCTACTTCTTCCAACCCAATCCAGACTTCAAGACCCATATAATGTTCTAATATCTGCAAGATATTTTTTCAAAAATAACTTCACCAAAAAACTTTTTATTTGTAATAATATTTGAATGCCAAACTTTCTGGTATTCAATCATTTATTGCCCCCTTCCTCCTTTGTTTGGTGGCTCCAAGGGCATTTATCTTATTTCCCCCAATAGAGTAGAAACTCTAATTGTTTACATATATATATATATATATATATATCATACAATTCGAATTGAAACATGTTTCCACATGTGTGTTTTTTCAGTTCTAACTTTGTGTATTTTATCTTAGTTTGCATATTATGTCTATATTACATATATTTAATACATATCTATTATATACATTTGTCCACATAGATAGAATATAATCTACTTAGAGGCAGGAATTGTTTTGCTTTTGTGTTTTTTTCCACAGCCCTTAACAATGTGGCTGTTACATAGTAGATTTTTAAGAAGTGCTTGTTGATTGAGTTTATACAGAACCATAGAAAGGTAATGTAGAGAAAAGCAAAATGAATCATTTCAGTTCACAAAAATACATTAGAATGAGCTGCTAAGTTGAACTCATTAGAATAAGACAAAAACAAATGAAGCATAAAATATAATCTAAAGTCAGTGTGGTGGAAGCAATAGTATCGAGGCCATGAAGAACTAAATTAAAATTCTACCTCTGTGGCACTTAGTTATTTGAACAACTCTTAAAATCTGAGTTTTAGACCAGCACATTGGAAATGGAAATGGAAATTTCCTCATCAGGGAATTTGATATATAAATAAAATTACCAATCCAGTTCTTATCCCTGTATAAATAAGTACAGAATATTCTTCTATATAGAATTACTTTTTTAATTTTAATTTTTATTTTAGCTTTTGGCAAGGCAATGGGGTTAAGTGGCTTGCCCAAGGCTAAACAGCTAGGTAATTATTAAGTGTCTGAGGTCAGATTTGAACCCAGGTACTCCTCTGACTCTGGGGCTGGTGCTTTATCCACTGTGCCACCTAGCTGCCCCTATATAGAATTACTTTTCATTGGAGCAAATAGTATTGCATTGTTTGCCAAAAGAGACAGATGATTCTATGTTTGCAGAATTTAGAAATGTCCATAAATAAATTTTGTCTTTCTAAAATCGTTCTTCAGTTATATAATATAGGTTCATTTACATTACAAAATTTGCATATGACTTCTTAGAACATGAATTGTTGAGAAAATAAAGATAAAAAACAGGAAGTAAATGCTCACTAGATTTCATGAAAACACACACACACACACACACACACACACACACAAACAAACAGATGGAGGGGTTGCGATTGAAGTCATCCAAAAGTTATCAGGGAGTTTCTTTGAAGTCTGGGTGGAATGCATAACATATTGAAGGTGGGGAATTCTAACATCCCCAGAAGTCACTGAGTATATTTGTCTTTCATAAATGTGCCAGATTTTCCACATTGACCTTCCCTTCTTTATCTCTTCTGTTCATGGTGCTTCTCCTGACTTTAAAGAACTCTACACACAGATAAAGCTATTGATAGCAACTTAAGTTGCTTTTTTTTTTTTTTTTTTTTTAGTTTTTGCAAGGCAATGGGATTAAGTGGCTTGGCCACATAGCTAGGTAATTATTAAGTGTCTGAGGATGGATTTGAACTCAGGTACTCCTGACTCCAAGGCTAATGCTCTATCCGCTGCACTACCTAGTCGTCCCTAAGTTGCTTTTTCTACTGTGAAAATTTTGGTTTTTCAATACTAGTATTTTTATTCCAGGAGGGGAAAATTGATAGGTTATCCTATTTAACAACTATTGGATAATTATTCAAATCTTAATTTACCAGATAATTGGTTTTTGGATGGTTATTTAATATAATTTTCAGTCAAATACTTCATAGATAGATGAATGAAATCCAATACTTTTTTCCTTTTTTTTTTCATAATAACAGATGTAGTTATTCATTGTTTTTCCTCAGTGGAAACATCCTAGACTTTGTGGGTCTTTGCCATGACATTTGGGTGTGAAATGAGGTAAGAATATCAGAGTAGAATGAAGGAAAAAAACTCATGGGAAAATAAATATTTGAGTTTTTTAAGATTCATGTCTAACTGTTCCATGATTCAACAAAAAATGAGATAATAGTGAGGCTTTGGAGGAGCCCTAGACCACCCAGATTTTCTGTGACCACAGAAGAGATTGTTATTGAGGTTAAAAACTACCATTTCAGCTAGTATTATCTTTAGAGTTATTGCTTTTTCTATAAATTATATTATCTATTTATGTTATTTTATTTTATTGATAATTTTGTTTTTATATCACTTTAATTTCCAATATATTCCTCTCCCACCACCAACCAGTGAGCCATCCCTTATAACCAAGAATGAAAAAGTAAGTGGAAAAAAAAGAAAGTAAAAGTAGATGCAAAAAATAACCATTTTGTTCATTTTTTTTTGTCATATTGTAATTGATGGAGAAAAGTTCTCTTTTCATTTTTCCCTTCTCTTGCCATGGGAGATTACCTCTAAAGAACTTTATTTCAACAGTATGTTTTACCATATGATTGATTGTCTGTTAAAGTAACATACTGAAATAAATTAAATAAGCTGGAATGTCTCAAGTAATTAAAGTCCTCACAGGTAGAATTAGTTTATTCAGTTAGCCAATCAGTTTTTCTCTTCCTGACCCATAAAGATTCCCTCTTCATAAAGAAAACACTATTTTTGTTCTCTTCAATTATGTAGCAGTTTTTAATAGCAATAATTAAAGGACATAAGGACAGAAGTCAGTGTGTAGTCAAGATACAAATCAAAATCTGGCTGTGCTTAAACAGTAAAGAAGAGAAAAAAGGAGAGAAAAGGATATGCTATGTATCTTATTAGGTAAGGTACCATATGTAAATACTTTCAAAACTTAAGCTACAAAATAAACATATTTTTAATAAATATGATACTCTAGAACTTTACAATCTGAACAAGTCTTTCATATATATTTACATAAATATATAGATACCTATAAATTTATGCATATTAATGTATCATACAACACATATGTAGGTAGATGTATTATATATATATATATGTATTCATGAATGTGTATAGATTGATTGGTGAATCTTCCATTAGGGATATTCATTATTATTTCTGATTACTATTGGCACTTTTAGAAGATAAGGAATGATTTGAGATGTGACTAGATAGTTAGAGATAGTTTTAGTATTCTTCTCTGTGACTCATCATAAAAAAGAGTAATGACTCTTTACCAAGGATGGAGCACAGTTAATAAAGACCAGGAAAAAAAAATGTTGATCCTTTCAGACCGAAAACTATTAATTGAGAGAAAATTACTAATGTACAATGGCATACTCTGGAAAGTAGTAGGAATGATATTGGGAAAGAAAAAGAGTAATAAAAATACTTGGAAATAGGGGGTAAGAACAAAGAATTTAGAGTCTGAGGACTTGAGTCCAAAATGTATTAACCATGTTTCTTTGGGCCAGTCATTTATCATATCTTGGTTTCATTTTAATTATGAGTTAAAAAGAGCAGTTTGGACTGATGAAAGTAACTGCCATGTAGCTTTTGATCTATAATATTATTATCCTAGTTAACTCACAGGGAGCAGTATTCAGGAAGCTGAGCAATTCGTGGCTTCAGGATTTGATATACTAATGCACAGATTATGGATGATAAAATGAGTTAGCTCATGTTAGTGAAAAGGAATTTATACAGGCTTATAGGAATAAATGAGAGTTTATGAGATTTTGATTAAAACCAGAAAAGAGCAATGGGAATGCATACATTGTTCTGAAGCAATAGAAACACAAACAGGGGTTCCTGAAGAAACTAGAGGGGTACAATGAAATATACAGATACTCTGCAGCTGCTGTGTTTGAAAGTGGACAAATATAAGGAAGAGAATATCAGCCTGAGTATCAGAAGTAGAAGAACTGGAAGACAAATGTAGTTTTTATAATAGTACTATTTTATTTTTTTCATTAAATGTTAAAATAAATTTTAACATTTATAACAATTGAGTTCTAAATTCTGTCCTTCCCTCTCAAATCTTTTAAAATTTCTATTAAGATCATGTAAAGATGCCACCTCACATCTATCAGATAATGTGGTAATAGAAATTAAAATGATTCTAGTCCTGCACAGGAATTGAACTTTGTATAGTTTCTGATACTCCCAGGCTATAAAAGATGAATTAAAATGGTCTTTTGACAATGTTTATCAGTGGTGTAGGCATGAAAGGAATCCTTCTCCTAAGGATTTACTAGAGAGAGTAGAGAGATCCATAGAGAACAGAGGGTGGACAAAGTGTGATTTTTGAACTGATTGTTGAACTCTGAGCTCTCTTCCTGCTCTGGGATTTTGTGATTCTAATTCTTAGAAACTGTGGGGCATCGTGAATATAGGCCAGGTCTGAGAATGAGGAAAACCTTCATTAATGTTCTGCTTTTAACACCTATTGATAATGTAACCCAGGGCAAGTCACTTAACCTTTATAAAAAGTCTTAGGCAACACTAAGATTGTAAAGCAATAGGTGCAGGAGATTTCCAGACAAGAAGAAATCGTATTCCAATGAAATGTAGTTAGCTTCATTAATAAGTTCCAGTCCAACAAAAGTTAAGAAACGTTGTGTAGGTAACTTGATTGATTTTTCTTATGGTGTTAATAATGACTGTAAGAAAAAGACTTTTACATATATTTGCAATTTATTTGACATGAAGAGGACCAAGAGATAAAGAACTTGTAAGAAGAGATATCTTCTGAAGCAAATAACATGTATTTTAATTTTATAATAACTAACTTTATTGTGAGGGTAGGGCCTGGGGTAAATGGAGAAAAATAATTTGGAAACAAAAATGGTTGAGAGGCAGCATAGAATAGTGAAGAGTTGAAAAGAAAACTGACCTCAGGAATCAAGAAACCTTTGATTAAAGTTCCAATTCTGATGTATCTATCTTCTTTGACAATGCTGTGAGACTAATGAATTATAAGTCTGCACTGGTAGACTAACTTTCTTGATTGGGGGTTCCCTCTCCCTTGTGAAATAGGTCTGACCACTTGTGTAGGGAAATTTGAGTCAGTATAATTAGTTGGTTTAATGGGGATCATATTGAGGCAGTGATTAGAAAGATTTGGCTTTATATCTTGCCTCAGATAATTATGTAAAGGGTGAACTTCTCAGCATTAGTTTCCCCTTCTGTAAAAAGGGGATAGTAACAGTCCTTTTCCACACAACATTTCTGTAAGAGTTAAAGAGATAATAGGTGGAGTCAGGAGGGCCTGATTTCAAATTCAGGCCAAGACACTTGATACTGACTATGTGATCTTGGACAAGTCACTTAACCCCATTGCCCCACAAAAGAACAAAAGAAGAGTTATGTGATGTACTTAGAGAGATACATAAAATCTTAAAATAATACAATGTTAATTTTAATTATTATATGTAATTATTATGAATCTTAATACATGATAATATTGCACAGATACATATACCAAGGAACTTTTCATATCTTACTCAGAAGTTGTGTAGGTTTATATATCAAGAACATTTTCAAGTAGAAATTAAGAAGACTTGGAAATAGTTATCACCAACAAAACATCACATGAAAAATGAAACTGATTACAACTCTATTATTAGAGGTTAAATGTCTGGTTACTGATAAGAATATTTTAACTATGTGTAATAATTGTTAGAACAACTGATAAAATTCAATACCCTTTCAGAAGGAAGGGTGTATAGATTGGAAGACAGCATATACATTGCCTACAGCTTCAACTTGAGGTGTATTTATTCTCTCTATAAAAGTGTTATAAGAATGGTCCAGGTATATACTGCAGGTAAGCTTGTTGAGAATATGAGCTGAAAATAGACATTTGTGGATGAATTTTTCATACTAGGAGTTATCTTTATAGTTGTGCTATTGATTGAGAGTTAGGGTAAACCCAGAATTTATCTACTTTTTGTTTATTAAAAAAATTCAAAAGCTCTTAAAAAGCATTAAAAAGCTCTTTTCCAATAAGGTATCCAATACCTTGCATATACTTTGCATATACATGTGCATATAAGATCATAGAATAATTTTTGACATGTAGCAACAGAAATAACTTTCTTTGAAGATGCTTTTAACAATATGATATTAAATATGATAGCAGAATACATATGTTCACTAAAGCTGCTTGGTAGTTTTATATAAAAATGATATCCAAAGGGAAATTGATTGATCCTTTTTTGATCAAATCATATTGTTTTCATCAGGACTTAGAATAATACAGGAGTTCCATAGTTATTTGGTAGCAAATACACATGGGGACAGTAACAATTCACACGGGAACAATCAAATGGATGAATGATTTATGGCATATCTTGGTGATCAGGGATTCACAGCTATATACATTTTATCATGGAAATACTGCTATTGAAAAGATAGGTTGTTATATCAGGAAGGTCCTTGGGATTATCAAAGATTCTGCTCAGTGTCCCAAATGCAATGTAGTTTGATTTCTTCTTCCTAGTTAACTCTACGTTCAATTCATTTGAAATGTCTGTCCATGACATATAACTTAATTGACAAACACAGTGAGTTCTCTGTCCAACTGACTTTCTGTAATCAACATTTATTGACTTCTAACCAAGATGGCAGAGAGCAGACAGGCACTGTGTTAAGTGCTCCTTTTTTCCCTCAAAAACAACATGAAAGAAACCTCTTTACAGAAATTCTATCAACCAAATCCAGAAAGAGAAGCTAGAACACCTACCAAGAAGGTTTGTCTCAGGGGACCGTGGGTGAAAGGGGAGATGGGAGCAGAGGATTAGCATGGGGATGGTAGCTCGGGGAAGACAGAGGGCCATCCTCAGCCACAGAGACTTTGGTGAGTGATGGGTAGGAGATCCAACTTTAGCTGTGGATGGAGTCTTTGGGCCGGGGGAGGGGAACTATGGGAGGGTGAGTACCAGCACAGTCTCAGAGCATGCCTGAAGAACAACCATCTGGGCAGAAGACTTGAGCTAAATACATTCAGCACAGCCCTTTGCCCAGAACAAACAACAAACAAGCCCCCCACCCCCCACCCTCTCAGGACAACAGAGCTCACTCAATTGAAAGAAATAAACTCCCTCCCCCAGGGCCCAGCCCAGTGTTCAAGGTCAACTCAGACCCTGCTGCTGAGGGCCAGAAACACTCCAGAGAAAGCAACCAGTGCCCCCTGCTGGCTGGCCCTTGGAATTACTAAGCCAAGTGAACAAAGCATCTAGGATCTTCAAAAGAAGACCTCTGAAAGACAGCCCCCCAACAAGATACTAGAAATATGAAGAAAGTCCAGTGAAAAGGGGGCCCATGGAGAAATACTTAGAAGAAATAGATTCTAACTCAGAGAGATTTAGCACTTTTGACGAGAATATGAATTGGTCTCCATCCCAGAAAGACTTCATTGAAGAAATCAGGAAGGAGTTTAAAAATCAAAGAGAAAAATTGGGAAAAGAAACTCAAGAGAAAATTAACACCTTGCAACAAGAAAACAAATCCTTGGAAAATACAACTGGACAAATACAAAATGAGAATAATTCTCCTAGAACTTCAATTGGCCAAATGTAAAAAGAAAATGATTCTCTCAAAACTACACTTGGGCAAATGGAAAATTCCTTAAAAAACAGAATTGACCAACTGGAAAAGGAGTTGTGAAAGGTAAGTGAAGAAAATTCTTCTCTAAAAAAAGAATGGAATCAATGGAAACTAATGACTTCATGAAACAACAAGATTCTGTTAAAGAAAAACCAAAAGATAAAAAAAAATGGAAGTAAACATAAAATACCTTATCCACAAAACCACTGACCTCAAGAATAAAACAAGAAGGGACAAACTGAGAATTATAGGCCTTCCTGAAAACATTGAAGAGAAAAAAAAATCCTGGAATTAATGTTACAGGACTTAGTGATGGAAAATTGCCCTGATATCATGGAACCAGAGGGCAAAATAGTTACTGAAAGAGTACATCAGTACCCTTCAGAAAGAGATCCTAAAATGAAAACACCAAGGAATGTTGTGGTCAAATTCCAGAACTATCAGATAAAAGAGAAAATCCTACAAGCATCCAGAAAGAAACAATTTAAATACCAAGGAGACACAGTAAGGATTACACAGGACCTGGTTGTATCAACATTAAGGGATTGAAGGTCCTGGAATGAGATATTCTGAAGAGCAAGGGAGCTTGGAATGCAGCCAAGAATCCACTACTCAGCAAAGCTGAACCTTCTCTTTCAGGAGGAAAGATGGACATTTAATGAAATGGGAAACTTCCAATATTTCCTGATGAAAAGACCAGAGCTAAATAGAAAATTTGGACATCAAACAGGAGGCTCAAGTGACTCATGAAAAGTTTAATAAAAAGGGTAAAGAAAAAAAAACTGCTAATCAATAATATGAAACTGGCTATATACCCACTGGGGAGAGAGAATCACATAACTGTTAAGAATTAAACCTCTATTAGAGAGAATATACTTAGGCACAAGTGATGGACACATAACTTTTCTGTGACCCAGATAGAATGAGTTAAAAACTACCTCCTTACAAAGAGGAACAGTAAGGAGATGGGAGGATGGAGGAAACTGAATGGGGTAAATCTCATCACATCAAGAGGAAAAAACGCCATTGTAACAGAGAAGAAAAAGTGAATCTTCATCTCATCAGACTTGGCTTAAAGTTAACTAAGATACACTCAGTTAAGTTAAGAAACTTATCTTACCTTTCAAGTATTAAATGAGGGAAAGGGGAGGAGGGGACAGGGAGGGGGAACAGAAGGAAGGGAAGGAGGGGAAAAGTGAAAGGGGAAAAAAGGGAAAGGGGGTTGATATAGGAGTAGGAGGGCAAACACACTGAAGCTGGAGGTATTCAGAAACAAAACACTGGGGAATATAGATAAAGGGAAAAAGGGGAAAAATATAAACAGAAGGAAGATAGCATGGAGGACAATAAAGACTTAGTAAATATAACTTTGTATGTGAATGGGATAAACACTCTGTTAAAACTTAAGTGAATAGCAGAGTGGATTAAAAACCAGAATTCTACAATATGCTGCTTACAAGAAACTCATTTGAAGCAGAGAGATACATATAAAGGTAAAAGGTTGGAGCAAAATATATTTTGCTTCAGCTGAAGTGAAAAAAAGCAGGGGTAGCAATGCTTATCTCAGACAAAGCAGCTGAAAGAATAGATAGCTTTAAAAGAGATAAGGAAGATAGTATAGATAAGTAATTTCAATACTAAATATGTATGCACCCAATGGTATAGCATCCAAATTCTTAAAGGAGAAGTTGAAAGAACTACAGGAAGACCTAGACAGCAAAACTCTATTAGTGGGAGACTTCAACCACCCACTCTCAGATTTAGACAAATCTAACCATAAAATAAAGAAGTTAAGGAGATAAATAGATTGTTAGAAGACCGAGATATGATAGACTTATGGAAAAAACTGAATGGATGCAGAAAGGAATATGCATTTTTTTCTGCACTACATTGCACTTACACAGAAATTGACCATGTACGGGGTGGTGGTGGTGGTGGTGGTGGTGGTGGTGGTATAAAAACCTAATGATCACAGAAAGGACAAAATAATGAATACATCTTTCTCAAATCATAGCACAATTAAAATCATACACAATACTGGATCAGGGAGATGCATCTTCAAAACTAACTGGAAACTAAATAACCTCATTTTAAAGAATGAGTGAATCAAGCAACAAATTATAGAAAGAATTAATTATTTCATATTAAATAGTGACAGTAATGAAACAACATACCAAAACCTATGGGATGTACTTAAGGCAGCTGTTAGGGGATATATTATATTTTTACATGCTTACATGAATAAATTAGAGAAAGGAGAAATGAATGAACTAAATATACAACTAAAAATTAGAAGAAAAAAACAAATTAACCCCCCCAATTCAATACCAAATTAGAAATTCTAAAAATTAAAGGAGAAATTAATAAAATCAAAAGCAAGAAAACTATTGAAATAATAAATAAAACCAAGAGCCGGTTTTATGAAAAACCCATAAAATTGATGTCTCTTGTCAATTTAATTAAAAAAAGAAAAAAAATTGCTAGTATCATAAATGAAAAGGGTGAACTCATCACCAATGAGGAGGAAATTAAAGTAATAATTCAGAATTATTTTGCCCAACTCTGTGCCAATAAATTTGACAATCTATTTGAAATGGATGAATATTTACAAAAATATAAGTTCCCCAGATTAAATGAAGAAAAAAATTAAAAACCCATATAACCCTATCTCAGAAAAAAATTTACCAAGCCATTATTAAACTCCCTAAGAAAAAAATCTCCAGGCCAGATGGATTCACAAGTGAATTCTTTTTTTTTAGGTATTTGCAAGACAAATGGGGTTAAGTGGCTTGCCCAAGGCCACACAACTAGGTAATTATTACGTTTCTGAGGCTGGACTTGAACTCAGGTATTCCTGACTCCAGAGCTGGTGCTCTATCCACTTTTCCACCTAGCCATCCCCACAAGTGAATTCCATCAAACATTTAAGGAACAATTTGTTCCAATTCTATATAAACTCTTTGGGAAAATAGATGGAACTCTGCCTAACTCTTTTTATGACACCAATATGGTAATGATACCTAAACCAGGAGGAGTTAAAACAGAGAAAGAAAATTATAGACCTATATCCCTGATGAATATAGATACAGAATATAGATACAGAAATCCTAAATAAAATCTTAGCAAAGCAATTACAAGGATAATACATTATGATCAAGTAGGATTTCTCCAAGGAATTCAGGATTGGTTCAATATTAGGAAAACTGTTAGTATAATTAATTATATAAATAACAAATCTATTAGAAACCATATGTCATATCAATAGATGCTAAAAAAGCTTTTGACAAAATATAGCACCCATTCCTACCAAAAACTCTAGAGACTGTAGGAATAAATGGATTGTTCCTCAAAATAATAAGCAGTATCTATCTGAAACAATAAACAAGCATTATATACAATGGGGATAGGGTAGAGGCATTGTCAATAAGATTGGCGGTGAAACAAGGATGCCCATTATCACCACTACTATTCAATATTGTATTAGAAATGTTAGCTTCAGCAATAAGAGAAGAAAAAGAAATTGAAAGAATTAGAATTGGGAAGGAAGAGAAAAAACTCTCACTTTTTGCAGATGACATGATAGTATACCTAGAGAATCCCAAAATGTCATCTAAAAAGCTATTAGATAAAAATAGCAACTTTAGCAAAGTCGCAGGATATAAAATAAACCCTCATAAATCCTCAACATTTCTATATATGACTAGCAAGATAAAGCAGAAAGTGCTAGAAAGAGAAATCTCATTCAAAGTAACCTCGGACAATATAAAATACTTGGGAGTCTACTTGCCAAGGCAGACTCAGAAATGAAAACAATTACAAAACAGTTCTCACACAAATTAAATCAAATTTAACAACTGGACAAACATTAACTATTCATGGATAGGTCGAGCTAATATAATAAAAATGACAATTCTACTCAAACTAAACTTCTTGTTTAGTGCCCTACCAATCAAAATTCCCCCCCAAAAATTACTTTAATGAGTTAGAAAAAGTTGTAAGTATATTTATATGGAGAAATAAAAAGTCAAGAATTTCCAGGGATTCAATGAAAAAAGTGTAAAAGAAGGTGGCTTAATCTTACCAGATCTAAAATTATATTATAAAGCATCAGTCATCAAAACTGTTTGGTACTGGCTAAGAAATGGAGTGCTGGATCAATGGAATAGACTATGTGCAATAGCAGGAAATGATTATAGTAACTGCTACTTGATAAACCTGAAGAATCCAGTTATTAGGATAAAAACTTTCTCTTCAATAAAAACTGCTGGGAAAATTGAATGTTAGTATAGAAGAAACTTAGATTCAACCAATACCTCACACCCTATACCAAGGCAAGATCAAAAAATGGATACAGGATTTAGACACAAAGAACAATATTATAAACAATATAAAAGATCAAAGAGTAGTGTACCTGTTAGATCTATGAAAAGGGAAGCAGTTTATCATCCAGGAAGTGATGGAGAACATCATTAAAAGCTAACTAGATAATTTTGATTACATTAAATTAAAAAAACTTTTGCTCTGACAAAACCACTGTAACCAAGAACAAAAGAAATGTAGTAAATTGGGAAACAATTTTTACAACTAGTATTTCTGACAAAGGACTCATTTCTAAAATATACAGAGAACTGGAATTTCAAAAAATTTTCAAAATAACAAGCCATTCCCCGATTGACAACTGGTCAAAGGATATATAAAGGCAATTTACAGCTGAGGAAATCAAAGTGATCCATAGTCATATGAAAAATTGCTCTAAATAATTACTTATGAGAGAAATGCAAATTAAAGCAACTCTGAGATACCACCTCACACTTCTCTGACTGGTTAATATGACCAGAAAGGGCAATGATCAATGTTGGAAGGGATGTGGGAAATTTGGAACACTAATATATTGTTGGTGGAGCTGTGAACTCATCCAACCTTTCTGGAGAGCAATTTGGAATTATGCCCAAAGGGCAACCAAAATGTGCATGCCCTTTGATCCAGCAATACCACTACTGTGTCTATACCCTGAAGAGATTATGAAAAAGGGCAAAAATATCACTTATACAAAAATATTCATACTAGCCCCATTTGAGTGGCAAAGAATTAGAAATTAAGTGAATGTCCTTCAATTGGGTAATTGCTTAAAAAACTGTGGTATATGTATGTCATGGAACACTATTATTCTATTAGAAACCAGGAAGAAATGGATGGGAATTCAGGGAAGCCTGGAAGGATTCATATCAACTGATGCTGAGCGAGATGAACAGAACCAGAAAAACATTGTACACCCTAACAGCAACATGAGGGTGACGATCAACCTTAATGAACTTACTCCTTCCTTCAGTGCAACAACCCATGACAATTTTTTGGTATCCGGAATGAAGAATATCATCTCCTGAATTTGGGCCCTGGATCTGCCATTTATTTGGCTATGTGATACAAAATGAGTCCCTTTTTAGTCTCATTTTTTTAATCAAAAATGACAGTTGAACTACATGATTTTAAGATTCCTTTCAAATCTAAATTAATGATCCTAGAAAAAATGAACATCCTAGAAGCCTCTGATCAAATGCCACATTAGATGATAGGGTAATACAACATAAAAAGTTAAGAAGAAAATGGTTGGTTTTTTTTGGTCAAATTTACTGGCAATTAGAAAAGCAAAATATAGTCAAGTATTACCTCAAAATGCAGATTAAATCATCTTTCTTTGTACAGGGTTCTCCTTCTATAGCTGTTCTTCACTTTAATTTGATATGCTATGATTTTCCTTTTTGACGCAGTTGTCTTATGACATTTGTGTTGACTGTATTTTCTTTATTCTTATAGGTATATGTCATCTTTATATTCTCATCCTGATTTTCCAGAGAAAGGGCCAAAGGAAATTAATGAAGAGCTAATGGCCAGTGTCAGCCATAATCCCCTTTTGCTACTCACACCCCAGAAAGTCAAACGCTATATTGAGTCCTTATGGAAGAAGAAAAGTTCGGGACAGCCAGTCACTTTTACTGATATCTTTGGGATGTTAATTGGAGAAACCCTAATCCACAATGTAAGTCACACCAGTGTTTCTAGTTCCATTTTAATTAGAAATGGTATCTTCCATCAGATTGTATAAAAATTTTTTTTCTTAATTGCAATGCATATAACTGGACTATTATTGCTTATTTAAGCAATGAAAATTTTTATGAAGTCTAAATGATTAAGTAAATGTCTGGTACTAAGGCCCTTAATGGAATGTTCCAGTCTTTTTCCTCCTGATGAATGGAGTAGATGCCTAATTACAAGGCTATGAGAAAGCATAATCATAGAAAATTTCCCTAGAAATTTATTTTATATAGAAATTTCCTTAGAAATATTATTGATAATAATAATAGTAATAATAATAATAGTGACAGTTATTTGACACTGATATTGTACTTGAAGGTTTGTGAAGGTCTGCACTACTTGATACAATATTCTTGGGAGGTAGGGATATTATTATTCCCATTTTATAAATTGGAAAGTAAATGATTTACTTATGGGTCCACAAAGTGAGTATCTGAGATAGTATTCCAACCATTCTGTCATGACTCCTAGTCCAACACTCTTCCCATTTGTCTTTAGAATTATTATGCAAGAAACCATTTTAACACTTCCATAATCAGAGAGTCTGTATGTGATTTCATTAGTATGAATATGTCCTCTAAATACTCTTGTGCTCAAAATTATCATCTCTTTTCTATAGAGAAAATCACAGTCAGTAGTGCAATGAACTTGTAGTACTTACTGGGAAAGAACAAGCTTATTTGTGGATGTTAGATTAATTTGACCATGAAGTTTTGTTTTATGTAGTTAGCAATTAGCTATTTGAGTTATAGAAAGTATATCTTTACTACCTGACTTTATGTTTTGCAAAATGCTTTACTAACAGTTTACTTACTCTTTTCTCTCACTTGTCCAGCCTTAACACACATAAGTTTTTTAGAAGAAGGAGTAGGGGCAAGTCAAAACATACACACATACACACATACATACATATCAGGAAGGATGCAGGATTGCCAGGGGATGTTGCCCTCAGTTTAAGGGAATGGACCACATGGAGTACGCCCACCTGACTGATGACCACAGCTTAGCATTCCATCTGAATATAAAACAGAGGAGATGGAGAAGGATCCTTCAGTGCCAAGGTATCCTGAGGGAAAGTTCCTTCCTGACCCCATAATTAGCAGTTCAATTGAAGACGTAACTTCCTAGACTGTTTTTAGAATGCAGATAATTACTTCATACAGTCTGCCTTTCATTCTGTTTATATAGATTTCTAAAAGTAATGAACAAACTTTTTATTATGCAGATTCAAAATCATTTAGAAACATCTCTCACTGCCTGCTAAAAAGGTAGCATGGATTAATAAAAGAAGTGTTGGATCTGGAGTCAGGGAAACCTAGATTTAAATCCCACCTCATACATTTATATCAACTCTTAATTTTGAGCTTTTTGTTACCTTCTCTAAATCTCTTTCCTCTTCTATAAATTAGGATGGAAAAACCAAATAAAAGCTGCAAAAACATTTTGAAAATTTTAAAGTGCTACATAAGTGACAACCATTATATTTAACTTATTCTTGTCTCTTCTTTTTCTTTGATCAGAGAATGAGCTGTACTCTAAGTAGTCTGAAAGAAAAAATTAATAAGGCACAGTGTCCTTTGCCCCTCTTTACCTGTCTCCATGTGAAACCTGATGTTTCAGAGTTGATGTTTGCTGGTATGACTTCCATTTTTCTACATTTTCCTGTTTGTTTTTGTATGTGCCTTATTTTTAGGTCACAAGTGATCTGCAAAAATCATAATTGCTTTTGATGTTCAAATATTGTCCTCTGAGAATCCTAGGGTGGAACTAACCTCCCATTGATCACTGAGAGTTGCAGGCTTACCTTTGTTTGCTATGTGCTTAAGGCGACTTTCTGAAAAGCATTTGTTTTATTTCAGTATCTATGTGAGATGGAGTTTAGGAATTCTGCTGTGGAGTGATAAATGGGCATAATTATGTCAGACATTTGAATGAGTTTTTTAAAAAACCATTTAGTAAAGATATTTGCTCACAAACACCATCATATCCTCACAGGAATCCTTTGCAGCTGAGTACTGTGGATTATCCCAATTTTGTAATCTAAGAAACTGAGATGTTAAGAGATAAAATTACTTGTCCATGATTACTCTACTTGTAAACATGAGTAAGATTTGAATCCAAGCCCCAAACACTTTCCTCATAATCTAACCATCTATAGAAAATACAACCTATACAAATATGGGATAGATAATGGGTGGCCATATGTAAAGAAGAAAGGAAAAGAGCTGAATAGCAAGAACAACATCTGTGATAGCTTGTTACTTTATATAGTCCATGAAATGAAGAAACTTCCTATTTCTGCTGAGATCAATCAGAATCACAATTCTGAGATGTATATTTCTCAATATACTCAATCTTGGGTCAGCCCTTTATAGAGTTCTGTAATTATTTCTAACCATTACATTTAAAGAAGAGTTCAGAAGAACAGAAGGAGTGAAAGGGAAGTGCCAGAGACAATTAAAGGAAGATAGTAAAAGAGAAAGAATAACAAAATGTTCTATTAGGAATCTCAGTGTTACCACTAAGCAATTATTTGTCCTCCCTGTGCCTGAGTTTCCTCATTATTAAAATAAAATATCTGGAACTAAATGACCTCAAAGATCCCCTCTAGTTTAGTAATATGATGTTCCAAAGATGACAGCATGAAATTTAAGTTTAGATGCAATAATGAATTGCCTAGCAGTGAAGTTTACTAAATCTTATGATTTTTCAGAATAGGAACTTTTAAAAATCTTTCTGGGATGGTTCCCTAGGGGTTTTACTTGGAGGTAAAAGGATAGTCTTCTTTAAAGGGTCTCCCATGGGTCCTTTCTGTCCTATGCTATAATTCTGGGAAATGACTAACTAATGAGATTTCAGTTCCAGTCAATAACATAAAAAAGAAACAGATGGGGGAAATAATAAAACATATATATATATATATATATATATATATATATATTCATTCATTCAGCAATTTATTAAATATTTCTTTTGGACCAAGAATTGCATGAGACACTAAAAAAGACAGAGTGAAAATTTGGTCCATGCTCTCATGGAAATTATATATCCTCTGTAAAGAGCAATAATTTTATATAAAGTACCTGAAAACAAACTTAAATGATTTCATCTCTCAGGAATTATTTCACGATGTTTGAAGCATACCAGTGAATTACTATTTTCCCCCCATTTGATTCTTTAAATATAACACCTGAAGAACGTGTCTTGGCTTGTGGTGTCTGAATGAAATACATCACTTTCTTACTCATTACATTACTGAAGTACAAGCAATCCCATCATGTTGATTCTTGTTGGCCACCTTCACTGTATCTGATAACATTCCTCTGGGGTGCTGGGGCAGGTTCCTAACCTGCTAAGCTGACAACCCTTTTATGCCCAAGGCTTAGGCTGTTCATTCTATTCTTAGCATAACTGACCTTGGTGACTGGCATAAGTTATACCCTACACTGAAATAATCATTACTAATGAAACATATTTAAACAGTCATTTCAGGAATGCTTTCACTGATTCTTTTTAATGGACCTATTACTTTTAAGACATTGTTCTGCTGATGAAATAAAAGTCCTCTAGTGCCATCTTTTGGAAAGAATTGGGGTAGGATGAGATAGGAGAATACAGGTGGAATTTATTTCACTTATTTGTTTATTCTTTTCAAAAGCATCTATTGAATGTCCAATATATCAATAACACTGGACTTGGTCCTTATGAGTATGAAAAATAAATATGTTATAGTCCCTCCTCTAAAAGCTTATAGTCTCAATGGGGAGATATAATATATAACTATGTATTTATCTATGTATATGTGTATATATAATATATATATTAAAGCAATATATATTGTGTATATGTACACACACACACTAAAACAGAGAAGTGTCAGCAACTTAAATATTAGTTGAATTTTTGTTATTCAGTGTCATGTCCAACTCTTCATATCCTGGAAAAAAAGAATAGCACTATAAAATTGCATATATATGATCTATATGTATTTTTCTTGAGAAATTAGCTATTAACTTTTTTTTGGTGGTTGTCACTTTCAGATTGGGTGGAATTCAGTCCATACGAGATTGGAATGGCTAAATATGGTACATTTATGGCTCCTGACTTGTTTGGAAGCAAATTTTTTATGGGCACAGTTGTAAAAAAATATGAAGAAAATCCCCTACACTTCTTAATGGGTATGTCATCTGGGTCTTGTAATTCAGGATTACTTGGTTCTTTTATACTTGACTTTTTGCCAGTTAATTTTTAATCTCTCTCTCTCTCTCTCTCTCTCTCTCTCTCTCTCTCTCTCTCTCTCCCCTAGGTGTTTGGGGTAGTGCATTTTCTATATTGTTCAATAGAGTCCTGGGAGTTTCTGGTTCCCAAACTAAAGGATCGACTATGGAAGAAGAATTAGGTAATTTGAAAACAAAGAAAATATATGTATATGTAAATTTGATTAAGATAAATTCCAGAAATTGAAAATTCTAATATAATTTTTAAAAAAATTCAAATATTATAAATCAATATGAGACCTAAGAAGCCTAGATAAGTTAACTGAGGATTGAGATGGGGAAAGTCAAACACCACTGGAGAGAGGAAACTTTTTATTCCCCTGCTCCCCCAACTGCACATGTTAAAGGGCAGAAACAATGAGAAAATTGTCCAGTCATTTTGGTCATCTTCAACTCTTCCTGATCCTATTTGGGATTTTCTTGACAAAGATACTGGAATGGTTTGCCATTTCCTTCTTCAGTTCATTTTATTGAGGAGGAAACTGAGGCAGATGAGATTAAATGACTTGTCTCAAGGGTAATACAAGTAAGATGAATTTTCTTGACTTTAAGTTTGGCATTCTTAACTACTAAGTCACCTGGGAAGATTCATCTTCTTGAAATCATATTTGACTTCAGACACTTACTAGCTATATGACCCTGGGAAAATCATTTGCCCTCATCTGTGTCAATTTTCTCATTTGTAAAATGAGTTGAAGAAGGAAATAGTAAACCATTCCAGTATCTGACAAAAAAACCCCAGAGTGTCACAAAGAGTTTTGCAGGACTGAAAAATGACTCAACAATAACTTATACCATGCTATCTTCTATATGGATGTCTGAGGAGATAAACACTTAAGCTAGATAGATGCACTGGTATTGTACATTAGTTTTAGGATGGCAGTTTAAAATAGAATAATCTCTCAAATGAAACTGGAAAATAAGGAGCAATGATAAATTGATCATTATCAAATTGTTAAATGGAAGTTATATCTGATTCTATAGTTACACTAGCATAGTTTTAGAGTCAATGTCCTAAACAGAGAAAGAGAATGCCTTCATTGCTATTTTATATGGAAAGAAATGTAACTCTTCAAACCATGTCTGTTGAATACTACTGATAAATTCTGAATTTAGCTTTCTGTGGATCAGGAATGGGATGGGGCTGAAGTAATATATTGAAATGTTGTTGGGATAATGACATAGTTGGGTAGCATAGAAACACAACATATAGACATAAGAAAGCAGGCCTTTTATAACAAATTAGGTAGAAGAGTATTCTTATTATGAGATATTCACTTTGGTTTGTGGTTAGAAATTTGCTTGCTTCATGTAATGTTTCTGAAAATATGTGGGTCAGACTTGCAGGAAATCATTCTGGTTTAGGGTCTCTAGGTGGGCTGATCTGATAAACCAAATGAGATGAAGGGGTTACTTAAAATTAAAACAAAGAGGTCACTGAGAGTTGATTTTGGAGCAATACTTTAGTTTTTATTCATTAACATTTCAGCAGGTCCTTAGAATTTTTAAGGTTTTTTTCCCCTCAGATGTTAAGACTTATTTTTTGTGCTTAAATTTGGGTAAATGCAACTTACTGCTTCTTTAATAGAAAACAGCCATGAAGCAGATTGTTGTATTTGAAAGTGTGTTGGACTTAAGTCAGAAATCATGATTTGAATATTTAAAAGCCATGTAATCTTGGGAGACTTGCATCATATCTTTGGATCTCAGTTTCCTCCCCTGTAAAATGAGAGCACTAGACTAACTGACCTTAAAGATACATTCTAACTCTAAATCTGAGTCTGTGAATATGACCTGTCAAAAGTTTGAACCTTAAACAATTTCTAGATAGCCAAAAAACTTTTAGGCACAGATATGAACTTGAAAGACATGAAAAATAGTATCATACAGCAAGGATAACATTTAAGGAAGTAGTCTTTTAAATCAAAGTGTGAAATATGTATGTGGGGGGTTAATTAATATATCAAGAGGGAAAACCAGCTTGGCATCTTGAATAGAGAGCCATAGTTGAAACTAGGAAGACCTGGGATCAAGTCCTGCTTTTAACAAATATTGTTTGTGTTATCTTGGGCAAATCATTTAAATTTTCAAAGCTCTCACCATCTCACCAAAATGATAATCCAGGAAAAGATGGTGACCTATGTGGGTATCTTATATGTATTTATATGGGTATTCCTTATATGTATAAAAATTACAGGTAAATACCTACTACCCCTATTAAGAGGGTAAGAATAAGACAATAACAATCACAATTTTCTAAACATGTAAATATGGCAACATTAGGAAAAATAATATAATTCTTTTTTTTTCTCCTTGGACCATTTGTAATGAAGGACAATTTATCATTATTTACCTATTTTCTACACATACTTGTAGTAGTAATTCCAGTGAATTTTGTTTATGAAGACTAGTTTGGAACTGAAAATAAAAGATTTAAGTCTATGAGATGCCTGTCTGTAATTTTAAGATAATCCCTGAACCCATCTGAATCTTTTGGTTTTGGATCATTAAGTAACTACCTAGGAATCCTGACAACTCTCTTTAGGTATATCCACTGACTTAGGTTATGTTTAGGACTATGTGCTTTCATGCCTGGTACCTACTTGGAAATCACCAAATATAAGCAAAGAGGCTTATTTGATAAGTAGAAACAATGCCTATTAGAACATCCTCTGGGTGTAAATGTTGAAAATTCTAGCTATGCTATTACATTTAAACAAACACACATGCACACACATACACATGCATATATATACATATATATATATGAACAGATGCATATGCTAATATTCTATTGCATTGATCTGATGGTAAGAGAAATGGATGACTCTAAACCTCAAATTTCAGCGAGTATCCCTCTAGTTCACTTTTGTAAATGGATTCAGTGTATGTCAAAGAAAGCTTTGTATTTACTTCATAAGTGAAGTGAATGGTACTTCATGCTAAATTGCTGTCTCCACTAAAAGTAATTATAAAGCAAATGATTTCAAAGACAAGGTCTGAGAAATCTGAAGTTTTCTGCAACAGTGAAGATAGATAAGAACAACACTACATTTCAGTATTGAGGGATTTTCCATTTGAAGAAACCAAGGTGCAGCATTTTGTCTTTTCCTTTCTTGTAACCTATTGCTTTTTTTGTTTTTGAACAAAATTGAAAGCTCATGCCTTATGTTGGTGCATTTCATTATGGTACAAATTATTTCATAAAATAATATTCTACATCAATATTTTGTCATCTTCTTAAGAATAATGATACATAGATCCTTTACTTCTGATATATTCACCTTAAATTATCTTATCTTCTTTTAAGTTATCCAAAACATGGTATATTTGAGGAAAAAAATGAAAATGAATTATCATCTTTTTCTGGAATTACAGAAAGCTTCTTGTAATAAGGACATGTATATTATCATGATTTTTTTAAAAAAAAATGTTTATACAGATTCATTTGTTGTTTTCCTGAGATTTCTTTCCCTTTAATATTTGAGAGATAAGTTAAAATGTATTAAATTGGCCATAGTAATATTAAGAAATTGCAACATCACAAGTCATGATTATGATTATTATTTTTTGCTTTCCCCAGAAAACATCACAGCAAAACATATTGTGAGTAATGATAGTTCAGACAGTGATGATGAATCACAGGAACCTAAAGGTAAGAAAATTTCCTGTCTAAAGATTCAGTAGTAATAGGGATGGCTTATTTTTTCCTTCATTCTGTTACAGTTTTTCTCCATCCCCCCCATCCCCATTTGGACTTCCATTGGTTATAAATAAATAGAACAATGAAGTAATGGAAGTTGACTTTCCATTCCAAGAAAGTGGACAAAAAAATGGCAAATGTTTCAATTATACTAAAATATACATTAAGAATGAAAGTGTTCTGTTTTGATATCTGCCTAGACATGATTCACCCCACCTTCAATTTTTAAAAACATTTGTGGTGGGGCCGCTAGTTGGTGCAGTGGATAGAGCACCAGCCCTGGAGTCAGGAGGACCTGAGTTCAAAATCCAATCTCAGATACTTAATGATTGCCTAGCTGTGTGACCCTGGGCAAGTCACTTAACCCCACTGCCTTACCAAAACAAACAAAAAACATTTGTGGTTCTATTAAAGTCCAAAGAATATTGAGCTTAAAGAAAGGCTAAAATTGAAGATTACTCAGAATCTGATTTGTAACAACTACAAGACAACTCACCCCCCCACTTCTTTTTCTTGGGGACATAATTTCTTAATAGAGTTGGACTGAAATATCATGCATTCCCAGGTGGCATTGAAATTCAGACTTTGTTAAGAGAAGCATATTGTCAGCTCCTAGGGAGAGGATAATCTTGTTGTACTTTGTCCTCTCAGACAACATCTAAAGTATAATGTTCAGTCATGGGCATTAAATTATATGAAGGTCATTGAGAAATTGGAAAACATGTAAAGAAGGGAAACTAGGATAGTAAAAGACCTTGAGATTATAAAGAGGGAGGGGAAAATTTAAAGGATTTGTTAGTCCGGAGTACAGAAGGTTATGATAATAGCCTTTCTTCAAATATTTGAGAACATTTCTTGGAGAAGAAGAGTTAGATATAGTTTCCTGAGCTCCAGAAAGCAAAATCAGAAGCAATGAATGCAAGACACAAAAGAGACAATTTTGGGCTTTTGTAAAGAAACTTCCCAGTTATTAAGACAATTCAGAAATAATGAGCCTTCTCTCATTTGACATTTTAACAGAGAGAGAGAGAGAAAGAATACTTTGAGAAGGAAGAGTTTCATGCTTGGGTTTGGGTTAAGTTTCTCTTCTTCAGATGTTTTTAGTGCTCCCCTACAACTGTGAAATTCTGTGCTTCTGGGACACTAATTTTTTTGACCAGAATTAAACACAAAGAATTGAGAATTTGGAAGAATCTATGTTTTTTCTTTTATACTTTTATCCTTTATTATATATTTACTTATATATTACATACTCAGGTATAAAATGCTGTAACAAAAGGTAGAAATTTGAAAAATATATTTGAATGAGTCAAAAGATCAGACTTCTAGAAGTATTTTCCCCCTATTTTGCCTTACTATATGTATACTCTTGGATAGATCACTTCCTCTCCTAAGTGCAAATGCTTCATCTTAAATATGAGGATCTTATTATCACCCCTGCTTTTATGGGATTGATCCAAGAATCAAGTGAAATTTGTTATGGTAAAATTGCTATGAAACTAGTTCATGTGAGGACTAGTTCAAAATTTAAAATAGAAGAAAAACACTATGCAATTTAATATTTGCTTAAGATGAAAATAAATGATTTATCTTCTGACTAATGAATTTCTTCCTTCTATATTGTATATATCAAATGTAATGGGAAAGACCATGAACTTCCTTGATGGTTGGTCATTGGGTTGACTAAATAAATAGTATTCAAACCTTGAGGAAAATGACTGGATCATATTACATATCCTGTCTTGCTTAAGAAGTAATGATGAACTTTTGAGTCTGAGCTGGATAGGTAAGAGGTTTTCTATATGAAATCTTGCATCTCTCAAGCCAAAGAGGTATTATGTGAGTGGAAAATCATGAAAGTTATCTCCACTAAAATGTTCATCCTCAGCTGTGATTGTATTTCTCCCACTTCCCCCCTCCAAAAAAAATTCCTTTTCTCAGTCTATTAGTCTTTGTGAATATGAAATATATTCTTTGTGAATATGTGTGTGTGTGTGTGTGTGTCTGTAACCCACAATTAAGAATTCAGGCACCAAAGCACATTAACCAAGGGGGGTGGATAGTGCAGAAAACAGTAGTTTATTGAAAGTAACTGGACTAACATTGGTAGGAAAAGTAAAGAGGGGAAGAAGATGGGACTCTTATGGCATCATGTCCTGTAAAATGGTGCTAAAACTATAAAATGCAAAGGATATGACTCAGAGAAACATGGTGGGGGAGGAAGCCTTCATTTTTAGAAAAATCCCCAGTTGTAGTTTTGAACTAGAAAATAAACCAAAACCATTTAAAAAGATTATTTTATTTTCCCAATTACACATGAAGATAGTATTCAACATTCAGCTTTTTGCAGACTTTTGAGTTCCATACTTTTCTACCTTCTACCATTCCCTCCCCTCTTTCTATGGCAGCAAACAATTTAACACAGACTGCACATGTATAAATATGTTTAGCATATTTCCATATTAATCATATTGTCAAAGAAGAATCAGAACTAGAGGAAAAAAAAACATGTGTAAGAAGAAATCCCTAAAACAAGTTTTAAAAAATGAAAATGGTATGCTTTGATCTGCACTTAGACTCAACATTTTTTTCCTTTGGATATAGACAGTATTTTCCATAGCAAGTCTTTTAGAATTGTCTTTGATCACTGAAATGCTATGAGGAGCCAAATCCATCATACTTGATTCATCTCACAATGTTCTTGTTAATGTGCTTAATGTTCTCTTGTTCTGCTCAATTCACTCAGCATCAGTTCATGCAAGTCTTTCCAGGCTTTTCTGAAGTCCGCCTACTCTTGATTTCTTACAGAACTTTAGTACTCCATCAATTCATATACCACAATTTGTTTATACATTACTCAACTGATCCTTCAATTTCCAATTCTTTGCTGCTACAAAAAGAGCTGCTAAAAATATTTTCATATATGTGACACTTTTCCTTTTTTTATGATCTCTTTGGGATACTGACCTAGAAATGATATTGATGGATCAAAGGGTACTCACAGTTTCATTGCTCTTTGAGCTTAGTTCCAATGGCTCTTTAGACTAGTTGGATCAGTTCACAACTCCACAATGCATTAATGTCCCAGTTTTCCCACATCCTCTCCAATATTGATCATTTTCATTTTTTGTCAATTTAGCCAATCTGATTTGTGTGAGGTGGTAACTCAGAAGTGTTTTGTTTTACATTTCTTTCATAGAATATTTTTTATATGGTTATACATAGCTTTGATTTCTTCATCTGAAAATTGCCTGTTCATATACTTTGACCATCTCTCATTAGGGAATGACTTCCATTCTTATAAATTTGACTTAGTTCTCTATATATCGTAGATATGAAAAACCAAGACCATTTTTAGGGGTTAAAAGATAATTTAATATTAACTGTATAGGTAAGTTCATTTGATTTATACTCTAAATCACAAGAAAATAGAAAAATCAGAAATCATAATGTTTAATGTTTAACCTGTGAAATGACTTGACCAAAATTATTATATGCAGTTTTTACCACTTTAGGTTGCTTTTATTGATTTCCAGTATTTTCAATTTCTTTATGCCTTATTTTTATATGTAAGGCACTGAAAATAAAGATGCTGAAAAGGAATATCAAAATAATAATCAAGCAAGTTGGGTTCAGAGGATGCTAATGGCCTTGGTGAGTGATTCTACCTTATTCAACACTCGAGAGGGACGTGCCGGGAAAGTGCACAACTTCATGCTGGGTTTGAACCTTAATACTTCCTATCCATTATCACCTTTGAGAGGCTTTGCTACACAAGAATCTGTAGAGGAAGATGAACTGGATGCTGCTGTGGCAGGTAAGCACACAAGTCCTTTTGTTAGTGTCAATTGTTTTTCCTTCAAAACTAAGCATTTATTATATAAGCATATGATATAATTAGGGCTGGATTTTGGGGATTTGGTTATAGATTCAAAGTATCACAAACTATACATAGTGCTAAGAGAACATCTGTTCTGTCTAGTTATTCTAATCTAGACTAATTCTCTCAGATAAGGAAACTAAAGTCCATAGAGATTAATGGAAACCTATGATCACATGATAAAGGAAAAAAAAAGAAAGCAAAAAACTAAAACAAAACTCCTTCAAGCTTTGCTCTTAACAAAATTTTTATCAACCATTCCTTCTTTTACCTCATCTCATGGGCATTTTTTTTAACTAAAAAAGAGTAAAAGTGGAACTTGTGGGAGAATATTTATGACCAATACATTGAAGCAAAAGTCTCTCTTGGCTTTCTATACTCTAGTGTAATACCTGACAGAAGTTGAGAACTTAATTATTGCTTGTTAAGAAATTGATTGGCTGATTTCTTCTAGTGATTAGATCACTTTTCCCCTTGGTTTTGTTTCATTCTACAAAAGACTTTCCCATTATTGTCCTCTTGTCTTTACATTTGTCTTTTCTTTGACTCAGGGCAATAGTGTAGAAAAGATCTTAGGATGATAATGTAGTAAGACTGAATAAAAGGCTTTGTCATTAAGTAGAAGATTTAATACACACACACACACACACACACACACACACACACACACACACACATATATATATATATATATATATATATATATTTTTTTTTTTTTAGAAGGCAAAAGCCAGGACTATTTCCCCCCATTGCTTGATTTTACTATTAGTATGGTTTTGAGACTCATATTATTGCCTCTCCCTTGCTTATGGAATTGGTGCAAGAATCAAGTGAAATTCGTTATTGTGAAGTTACTTTATCTAAAAAACAAGAATGATATTTCTATTACCCACTCTGTAGAGCTGTAAGGAAAATGCTGTATAAAACTGAAGTGTTTGTAGTGAGCTTTTAGATTTAAAGGGGTGGGATTTCTAGTGAAATTTCTATTTTTTAAAATACTTTATTATATGCAGTAAATACTTTGTGATAATAAACTTATTTTGAGAATAAAAAAAACCTTTGATCTCTGGTATATCATCAAAAGCAAGAGATATTTTCACCCATGGTTTAAGTAGAAGTTGTTATTCACTGTAGTATTTTTTATTTTAAATTTTTTAAGGTATTATTCCAAGATCAACTGAAGATACTGAATTTATTTTCCTTAGTAAAAAGATACTTGGTAGTAGTGGTAGAAACTTGTAGCTATCATCAAATAGTAATTATACAGATATCATGGAATTTAAAGCTGGATTTTGGAAGGTTCCTTTGAAATTTCTTAATAAAAAGAAAAGAAATTTCTTGATATAACTACCTCATTTTTCTGATAAAAGAATAACATGATTATATCATCAAGATCATGCAAATCTTGAGCAGCCTAATGGCACAATGAATATTACACTGGACCTGTGGTAAGGAAAACCAGAGTTCAAATCTAGCTTCAGACACTTACTAGCTCTGTGATCCTGGACATATCACTTAACCACATCTGTCTCAGTTTCTTTATCTTAAGAATAGGGTTATTAATAGTAACTATTTTCCAGGGTTGTTGTGAATATCTAATGGGATGATAAATGTAAAGTGATTAATATAATACTTGAGACATTGCAGGATTTCTAAAATGTTTCCTTCTAACCCAAACTCTAGAGTTCTGTCAACTTTCTTGAACCAATTCTCTAGCATGGATGTTCAATTAAAAAAAATCAGGATTGGAATTTGTAAGAGTAGAACAAAGAGAAGTTGATGGATATGGCAGAAAAACAGATTTTGGAAAATTCTAAGGACAAAACAACTCACTGCCAATAAGAATTATGTCAAAATAGGATAGAAGTGGATTCTCCATTAATGGAGACTATATGATAATTTGTTAGGGACATTACAGGGTGATTTTTTGGGGGGGGGATTGTGTGGTCAGAGTTGGATTTAGAGACCCCGTGGTGCAGTAGAATGTTCACTAAATACATGGGTAGGGCATATGATATTGAACCATAGCTGTTTTAATTGATACAATATTTAAAGTTTTTTTTATAATTTATTGTGATATCTACTATCTGTTCAAATATAAATGCAAATAATTACAAGCTATTATCATTTATTTTGAAATAAAACTTTTCATGCTACTAGTTCTATGTCCTTTAATTTATCTGTGATTAGAAAAAGTGTGCTTCCTCATTTGAGACAATTCAGTTCTTTGGGGTGGTCTTTTTACTGGACTTTTGTTTTTTTAGGAAAAGATTCTCTATTTGGGACCTTACAGTTCTAAATTTATGGACCCATTTTTTTAGATTTAAAGACTTCTAAAATTGCTTCCAATACTAAATTTCTCTGATTTTTATGAAATGTTATAACTATGCTTATGAAAAAATCTAAAGTGATTTTCCCCCCAAACTGAAACCATCATATTAAATGAAGTATTCTTTGGGCATGTGTGATACATTTGTGATATATCAGAAAGTTATATAAAATAAAAATGCATGCAAGTACACTATCAACATTTATTTTTTGCTTTATAATAAATGTCTCTATATATGAATAAATATTGATGAAATGTTCACTGACTTATGAATGTAAACTTTACAGAGTCTTGAAGCAAGTAATTATAAAGAAGCTATAGCTACATATTGTTTTAGTAATTTTTCCTTTCTGAAAAAAATTATTAATGCCATCATGTTTACTCTATGACAGCTGTATTTAGATAATAAATAATTTATTATTTCCTGTGAGCTGGGGGCATATTTCAGGTTTGGAAATTTATATGGTCACTTTCCTACATCTAGCATTTTAACAACTTCCTGGGAATTTTGCAATATTTTATATAGATTTGTAGAAATGTTTACCTGTTCAGTCTGATTTAAAAGCCTAAGGATGATTAGATCCAGAGGAAAAGTTTATGGATGGTGTGTGTAGCACAGCAAACACAATTTTATTACTAATGCTAATGTGATGCTTGTCTTGCTGCTATTTCAGACAAGATATTGTTTCTCTTACTGAGAGATTAGATTGACTCTAGTTTGAAAAGAATACAAGATTGAATGAAGCGGTACTACAGATCCAAAAGAATTATCCATCTTTGGATTCAGAAAATTTGAAGAAGACTAGGTCCCCTAGAAATAGTCAACCAAAAATAGTGAAGGGAGTACAACTACTCAGATATTTCAACCTTTTAAACTCTCAAATTTCATAATTTCAGATGTTCTTACTAGTCAAATAAGAATCCCTTTCTTTTTATCACAATTCTAATTTGCTCATAAAGTATTCTAAGACAGTAAAACATCTTAGTTTGGGAAATAGCAATCAGGATAAATTGATGGTAGTCTCAGAGGGAAAGAACTAAGATTATTGTGGATATTATGATTTTTTTACTATGTAGATGAAGAAAGAAAAATTCATAGAGAAAAACCTTGTTTCATTTTGTAGGTATTAATTGGCAGAGTAAGGATTTAAATCCAGGTCTTAGCCTTCATGAAGTTCAATTATAAAGCAATATTAAAAATTTCAAAGAAATAGAAAGTAGAGACTATGGCTGACTATATTTTATTTTTTTTAATTTTTAATTTTTTTTATTTAAGGCAATAGAGTTAAGTTACTTGCCCGAGGTCACATAGCTAGGTAATTATTAAGTGTCTGAGGCCAGATTTGAACTCAGGTACTCCTGACTCCAGGACCAATGCTCTATCCATTGCTCCACCTAACTGTCCCCTATGATTGACTTTAAAAGTCTTACCTGATAAACTATTGTAGTGATATATTATGAAGTTTCATCATACTATATTGTCATATACAATAGATAAGTAGCATGGGAAGCTTTTCACTCTCCTGATTGGTTCTCAGAATCTAAAAATAATAGTAAAGAAAGTTCCATTCTCAGGTGATACTTAATCTGTGGATCTGATAGTTGAATAAATCTAGGGAACATAAGTCTTAACAAATTATTATATCTTGATTGGAGCAAAGGAAGCAATCATCTAAAGTACTTATAGAAAATCTTTTGAATTTCCAATATATTCAGAAAAATGTCTTGGTCAGATAAATTCTCTTTTCTATATATCATCTGTATAGAGTAGGATTCCTATAGAATTGTTTTTCCTATTTTTCTTCTCTCTTTCAAAAGTTCTTGATTTTGTCACTAATAACTTTTGCCTATTTTTGTATCCCTAGCACTTAATACAGTACCTGAGCCATAGTAGACACTTAAATGTTTATTGACCATTGACTATAATAGATCTGTAAAGGACTCCAGAGATCATTTGGTCCTTATGTTACAGATGAGGAAATTGAGGCCTTCTCCCTTTTTTAATTTTTGTTTTCGTATCTTTCCCTCTTCTCTCACAGCCACCTTGTCATTGATTCATCTTAGGTATCTGGGTAGTAAAGCTTTAGATAATACTGGCCACAATAAAATTCACTTTGCCACTATAGCTTTTTTCCTAAGGAATGGGCAAATGGCTCCTGAGTAGAATCACAGTTAAAATTGAGAAAGCATTATTATGCAGGGGTGCAACAAGACAGGGCTGGCCCAAGAGATGCAAGTTCCAGAAGAGTTAGAGGTCCATACCTAGACTTCTGATGATAACTCAAATTACCTGCATGAAAATTCAAGTGACTGTGGCAAGTCTAAGCATTTATGTGCTTAGTAGAAATGAGGAGAACCAACAAGAGATATCTCAGAAATATTGCATTTACTTTTCATCTTATAAAGTCTTACATTTTTATGCTCTTGAGCCCTTGTGGGGCTCTCCAATACTCCAATTCATATGTGATCTCAATGAGGTGGGTAATCTCTTTCCCAGTAGACAAGTCTCAATCCATTCATTTTGCCCATTCTATATGATTTTCCCCCATATCTTTCCATAAACCCACCACAGAGGATCCATTTGACATGCTAAGGGGATTCCTTTCATATAGGAATCTGGATCATTTGGGGATCTTTTTTAAATTAAAAAAGGATTTTCTTTTCCTTATTCATTAGATTCCTGCTTCTGTCTTTCTTGCTGCTCCTATCTGTTAAAAATTAAAAAATGCTATTCCACCCCCCCAAAAAAAGAATAACATCCAAAAGTGTACATACATACTAAAAGCATTACTCAAAGAAAATGGCTCATCATATCCCTGACAAAAGAAGTCCCTATATGGCAAACTTGGATTTTTTTTATTAACTAACTACTTAATTGTTTTTTTCATCCATGTACACACACGTATATTTTTAAAATACAAAATTTCCTTCCACCCTCCATTCCCACCCCCCTCCCCACAGTAGTGAACAGTCAGGTTAGCATTGTATATATATATATATATATATTTTTTTTTTTGATAAGAATTTTCACCTTAGTCATTTTTAGTATGAAGAATTAGTATTAAGGGAAAGAGATAAATAAGAGATAATTTTTATAAAGTATTCATCAGATACTGAAGGGTTGTTTTTGTTCTGTTTTGTTTTGTTTTTCTTCCTCTGTATAGGGATAACATTGTCCATAGCCATCTAATACAGTTGTCTTAGCTCTCTGAACTGCTGAAAGTGCTTCCATAAAGGTTGATCATCTCACAATGTTGTTGTTAATGTTACATTTTTCTCTTGGTTCTGCTCCCTTCACTCAGCATCAAATCCTTTAAGTCATTCCATGGTTCTCTAGAGTCTGACAATTTATGGTTTCTTATAGAACAATAATTTTCCATAGTTTTCATGTACCATAACTTGTTTACCCTTTCCCCTATTGATGGGCATTCCCTCAAATTCCAATTCTTTGCCATTACAAAAAGAGCTCCTATGAATATTTTGGAACATGTAGGACTTTTCCCATTTTTTATAATTTCTTCAGGATATAGACCTAGAATTGGAATTGCTGGGTCAAAGGGTATGAAGTGTTTTTTTTTTTTTTTTTTTTTTGCTCTTTGGGCATAGTTCCATATTGCTCTCCAGAATGGTAACTTGGATTTGATACCAGATTTATATAAGACTATTTTGTTTTCCAAAATTTACTTGAATATTTATGATGGAATACAGTTAAATCCCATTTCTCCTGTAATTCTTCAATTGTACAACCTTTAGATTGTCTCAGGCAGCTCAAAAGAAAATACTACAGTGAAGTAATAAGTTACTCTCTTTTTTTTTCTTCAAACTGAAAGAGTCTTTCCTTACACAGACTAGGGAAATGGTGCTTTTCATAGAAAGGTGGCTGGTTTCAACTTGTTATCAACTTCCTTGTCATCTCCACCTTTCCTCTGAATTTGGAGATATAGAAACTTCCGGAAACACTTGTTGCATTCTTATTCCTTTCAACTATTTCTTCCTTGCCAACCTACATTCAATCAAAAAAAATGCACATAACCTCACCCTTATTCATCCTTCTTTCCCTCAGCCACATTGAACTACCTATTTATTCATTATTCTTCCCAGTAGGTAGCAGGAAGAACTCTTTCTTGATGAAACATTATGCAAACAAGGTCATGTCATCCTCCACCTCATCCTACTTATAAACTCTTTTTAACCTAGGAACCAGAGGAAATTTCTTCAGATACTCATTGCTCAACTTTTTAATTCTTATCACATACAGACATCTGATCATGTACATCCTGTAAATGAAACATTTTCTGGCCATTGTTAACTTTTCAAGGTTTTAGAGGTGATTAATCGCAAATTCAAATCAAGATATGGACCTATCATACCAGCAAGAGAGAGAATATTGGCCATGTGATGGAGGATCCAAGAAGGAACATGAGCTCTATGGAAATAGTTAACCCCTTCATGTCAAATCTGACCAGAGACAAAAGAAGGACTGACTTTCAAGGTTCCATATATGAAAAAAAGAAAGAAAAAAAAACTTAAGTAACTTTATTATAGTAAGAGTAACTTTTGTTACTTCCACTAATTATCACAATTTGATATCCCTGTAATCCTGCCTATTTTTAGTCAAATGCAAACAGAATAGAATTCTCCTCTGAATCATCTATTTCCCAGAATTTTATTTTGTTGTTCTTCTCATCCCCTCTTCATTTATCTCAAGAAATGACCTAAAATTGGGGCACTTCTTCCCCAGAGCATCATCTTAAATTCTTGAATAAACCTCTATAGCATACCATTATGCTTTCTCTTTTGTGATGCTCTGTGTGACTTGCCTGTTGTGGATATTTAAAACATTCACAGAGCAAAATAGTATTTCTTTGATATCAACCACATAATATCCTCTACACAGGTTGATGGCGAATTTGTAAGGACAAACAAATTGTAACAAAGACTTTGATACGATCAAGTCAGTATTTTATTCAAATAATCAAAATTTCAGACAGAAATACTTAATCAGTAAAATCAAATCAAATAAGGGAAATACAAACAAACTTCTTCAGGGTTTTTCCTATTGTTGCAGGTACCTATAGAAATCAAGAAGCAAAGGTTTGTTACCAGTTATTTTGCTCTTTTTTATCTACTGTGAACAGTATATTAAGGTCATTTCTTTACCTTGTAGGAAAAATACTTATTAGATAGATGTTAACTTTTTTATAGAGTTTCACTTAAGTCTTTATAATTATTCTCCATTTAGTATTACATTGTTGTACAAATAGGATTACAATATGGCTCTAGATGTAGTATCTCCTTTGATCATGACCTTCCAGCTGTTATATTGTTAGCCTCTTTTTATGTGCCAAAATCATAAAGACCCTATTCCTTTCCATCAGAGAAATTCTGTGCTTCTTTCAATTCCAACCTTTGATGAAAAATAGTTATTATGGAATGAAGTGTCCATTGTGCTGCAAAAAAATTAAAAAAAGAAGGTTCCAAATGTGAAATTTCATCATAATTACATATTTCTCCATCAGCATTTTGCACCCATCTGCTAAACTTGAGATTAATAAAAGGCAAAAAGATAGAAAATAAAATAAACTGACCTAGAAAGTGAGGGTAAACAGGTACATTAATGAATCATCAGTGGAGGAATGAATTCATCCAGTCATTCTTTAGAACCATCCTGAACTAATGACCAAAGAACTATCTAACTTCATATCCTTGGATTCAGCAATATCAGTTAGATCTGTACCCAAAAAATAACTAAGAAAAAAAGAAAAGGATATATATGTGCAAAAATATTCATAACTGTTCTCTTTGCATTGGTAAAGAATTGGAAATTGAGGGGATGATCATTATTTGAGGAATGGCTGAATAATTGCGGTATGTGATCATGGTGGAAAACTGTTTTACTATAGGAAATGATTTAGGGAATGGTTTTAGATAAAATCATGGTTAGACCTATATGAGTGGTGGCAAAGTTAACTGAAAACTGGAAAATCATTGTGCACAGTAACAATAATGTTATAATTGTTATCAACTGTGAATTATTTCACTGCTTTGATCAATACATTGATCCAAGGTAATTCTAGCATACTCATGTTGAGAAAATTCTATTTGCCTAAAAGAGAGAGAGAGAGCTTATGAAGTCTGAATATAAAATATAACTTTCTCACTTTCTCTATTTTCCCTTTATTGTGATATCTAATTAGGAAATATATTTTGCACTGTTTCACATGTATAATTGATATTATATTGTTTGCCTTCTCAATGAGTTGTGGGAGGGAGGGAGGGAAAACTCTGTAATTCAAAATTTAAAAAAGAATATTAAAAATAAAGAGGAATTTTATTAAATGAACTCAAAACAGTGACTATAATGTGACTATAATGATGTATTTTGAAGGAAAAAATTAACATATTTGCATGGAAAATTGGCTTCAGATGTTCTAAAGGTTGCTCCAGTGATATCAATAGAGTTATAACAGTTATAAAGAGGAAGTTATAAAACAGTTAAAAAAAGTTATAAAGAGGAAGCTACTACTGCTAATGTCCCAGCAACTGGAACAATATAAAACTGAGTCTGAAAGGTACTATGGAAGAATATCAGCAGAGGGTTCTCTCCCCTCTAGTCTCAGAAAACACAAGTTTTCTTTAGTGTGGATGAAGTTCAAGTAATTCATGACTCTCTTGTGTATCCCGTAAACTATAATGGAAAGAATCAATCATTTTATGAATTTAAAATAAGAAGAAATGTTTATCATACAACTTCTTGCTGTTTTTGGTAAATGTTTATTTTTTTTTTGGATTACATGCATGAGTTGTCCCTCTGTAGTAATCTTTTTGCATAAATTGTTATATATTTCAAAATGATCTAGGGTTCTTCTGTACGTAAACTATTGTATATTGTATTGGAGATATATAACCCAGGGATGTTATATAGTTATAGAAATGTATACAGTGTAGCTAATTTTATCCTAGGATGCAGTATACTGTAGAATGAATAATAAACATTGATTTACTTGCTTTCCTTCTTCCTCTTCCTGCCTCCCCTTCTCCATTTCCTCATTTCAGATCCTGATGAGTTTGAGAGAATATATGAGCCACTGGATGTCAAAAGTAAGAAGATTCATGTGGTTGATAGTGGGCTCACATTCAACCTACCATATCCTCTAATCTTGAGACCTCAGAGAGGTGTGGATCTCATCATCTCTTTTGATTTTTCTGCAAGACCAAGTGACTCCAGTCCTCCTTTTAAGGTGAGGTCATTTATGCTACTTTCAAATATAATAGTAGTGCCTTGTGTTTCTGTAGTTCTTTACACTTTTCAAAACATTTCCACTCTCTCATTTGCTTGACCTAGCAACCTTTTGGGGCATATAATTTTACAGATGACATACATTTTACAGATGATAAGACTGAAGCTCCAAAATTTGACTGATATCCCATGGTTAGTAATTGGCAGAGCCAAGATCAGGATCGAGAATTTCCCTCCTTTTGATTGAGCTATACAATCTCCTTTACAAATCTTGTACCTTTCCTAATCATGCTGGGTGTTGTGAAGTTCCGAGAAAAAGATATCATGTTCTTATCTTATCCTCAAAGACCATAAAATATATATGGGGACAAGATTTATACACAAAAACATTTAGAAGAACAAAAAACCAAAAAAAATTCTCCAAGACTGCCTAATAAATGACCTCTAAAATTCCTTCTGACTCTAATTTAAAATATGAAATTGGGTGTTGGCTATAGATGATAAAAAGAGAAATAGATACATATGAATTTTTTTTAATTTAAAAAAAAATATTTATTTTTTTTCATCCATATGCATATGTATATTTTTAAGTAACAAAATTTCCTTCCTTCCTACCTTCTCACTCCCTCCCCTCAGTGGCAGTCAGGTTAGCATTGTACATACATATTTTGGATAACCATGCAGTCATTTTTGGTATCTGGAATAAGGATTAAGGGAAAAAAGATACATAAGAGATAATTTTTACAAAGTGTTCATCAGATTCTGAAGGACTGGTTTTTTTTGTTTTGTTTTGTTTTGTTTTTCCTCCCTTTGATCAGGATAACATTGTTCATAGCCAGTCTAATATGGTTGTCTTAGCTCTCTGAAGCTGAGAGTTGTTGCTTCCATTAAGGTTGATCATCTCCCAATTTTGTTGTCAATGTATACATTGTTTTCTTGGTTCTGCTTCCTTTGCTCAGCATCAGATCCCATAAGTCATTCCATGCTTATCTAGAGTCCAACCATTTTTGGTTTCTTATAGAACAATAATATTCCATAGTATTCATGTACCATAACTTATTTAGCCATTTCCTAGTTGATGGGTATTCCTTCAAATTTTGATTCTTTGCCACTACAAAAAGAGCTCCTATGAAGATTTTGGAATAAATAGGTCTTTTACCATTTTTTTATAATTTCTTCTGGATATAGACTTAGAATTGGACTTGCTGGATTGAAGAGTATGAACAGTTTCATTGCTCTACATATGAATTTTAATGATTGGGAAGACTATGGATGAAGATTTTTCCCTTCCAAAACTCTTTGAGAAGGCAAACAGTATAATATCAGTCATACATGTGAAACAGTGCAAAGTATATTTTCTAATTAGCCATTAAAATAACTTTAAAATAATATAGTAGCAAATATTTATTTTAAGTAGATTTATCTTATGTTTAGAGGCAGAGCCTTAAAGAGCAATGAGAAATATATATTTCTTTTCCAAGCAGCTAAACTCATTTGTACCTGATTGTCTTCTCCAAGCTTTGGTGAATGTCAATCAGTGAAAAGTACTTTTAAAGCACTAAGTCCATGTAAAATAGCATACTAAGCATAGTCCATGGGAAAAATAGAAAAAAAATAATTTATGAAATAATGATGTTTATGCATGCTTGTTAGATTTGAATTTACCTAATTATAAAGATATATAGCATGAGCAGTAGTCTCTTCCTTCAAAGATCTGCGAATCAGATTGGGGAGGAAAGGCCAAAGTCTTTTATTACTTGTCTGCTTTTAATAATGACTGTCCGAATTGGGTAACTAACTTTCTAAAAAAACATCTAAAATTCATTTTCCTATCTCAAAGGTTGTGCTTTCCTCTAACCATAATTCTGTCAATATTTGCTTCATGTGAGAGAAGAATTAAATCTTCTTGACTTTAGTATACCATATTTCCTTATTTCTTGCAGACCCTTGTCACCTCACTCTTGGGTTATTAAAATAGATGTAAATTGGTCTCCCTGTCTGGTCTCTCTCCAGGCTCTTCTATCCTTCATGATTTCCATAAAGAATAATTCTGGGCATGTCATACCCCTATTCAATAAACTCCATTGGTTCCCTCTTAATTTCATGATTCAACACAAAATGCTTACTTTATCATTAAAACAGTTCACAGTCTAGTTTTGCATTTTCAGTATTCTTACACTTCAGTCTCTTTACTAAACACTACCAACTAGCAATACTAATTTCCTGGCAGTTCCTTGAATATACCCTTTGAATCCATGCTTTTTTAACTGGGGTCTCCCAAACCTGGAATCTTCTCCCCCCCTTACTTTTGATTCTATTAGAGTTGTAGCAGACTTAAAAGTGAGTAGACAATCTACCAGCTGCTCTCTCCTAAAAGAGGGAAAGAGGAGGAAAATAGAAGTCACCAGTCTCAGTCTCCAGTCAGTACTGAATTCATTCCAGACATAGTTTGTACTTGTCTAGTCCTTATTCTACTAGCTCAGGACTCTCAAGAAATGTTAGCAATTTTCCATCCACTTTCTGTCACTTCAATTTCATTTTTTCTTGCTTCCTTCTTTGTATTTCCTAACTGTAAACACCCTTTTTCAAGGTCAGGATCAGTGACATTATAGCTTGCCCTCATCTCACTTCTGAGAACCCTTCAGAGCTTAGAGAATGCTGGTAAGGATGTTAGTCAGAAGTCAACTCTCTCTGTACCATAATTTCCTTGCCTTTGGGTCCAATTCTTCTGGAAGATCTTTAAAAGATGAGTTACACTTGATTTTAGGACATTATGGAACAAAAATAAAAATAATTTCATTGGAAACCATGTGTCCAATAGACATATCTTGGCTTGTTCTTTTCATAACATAATACCATGCCCTATTTCCTGAAAGCTAAGCAATGTCATAAATCCATAACAGGTGAATTCTTGGAAAAATAGCATAACTCCCATTAACTTTAATTTAGGTAGAAGCTGGTAGTCTTATCTGGAGATAAGGTTTTATGTACTTAGGAGTACGTGATATGAGTGGCAAACTTGAGTTATTATTACTGCTTTCCTGAAAGTGATTTTCCCAACTTTTTTTTTTTGATGGAGTAGAGGCATTTTTTTCATGACTAAGAAAAAACACTATTAAAAATGTTTCCTGGTTATAAACTAGATAGCCTCTCCTCTTTGAAATAAAACCTCATTTAGAATTTTTGCCATTTTCCATCAAAATTTTGTTTGTATAACCTAGTATTACTAAATGATTTACTTCCACAGCAAATATCATCATAAGCACAGGTGTAACCTTATCACTGACTAATATTTTTTAAAAATTATGCTGTTTGGTTACTATTTAAAACAGAATTCCAAAGCTTGTTTGAGAAGTTTTCAAAACTGGTGGGAGGGTCTATCAAAATCCTGTGTAATTGAAAAGACAAATTCCAAAATGTAAGAACAGGAGACTTGGAACTTGGATTTAATGAAATTGAGTCAGCATTAGCTCATTTGCTACTTTTGAGATTAAAATATATAAAAAATATATTTTCCTGTCAGAAAATAGGTCAATCACAGGGACTTAAATTGTAATAGTCTCACTTGAACTACTTGATGTACATGAAAATTCATCTCCCATCACCATTCCTTTATTTTTTGGATTACTTTCTCTCTCCTTTCTTCCCCATCTTGGTTTCCCTGGCTTGCTTCAAGACTTACCTCAAATGCCCTTTTCCTGCACCCCTCCAATTGCTAATTCCTTCCACTTTGGAGGTGCCTTTGTTTCCTCTGCATATATCATGTATGTTCTTGGCTACTTACATGATTTTTCCTCCATTACAATTTGAATTCCTTAAGGGCAGAGACCCTTATTTCTTTGTATCCCCAGTGTCTGACCCACAGTTAGCGTGCAACAAATGTTTGTTCACTGATTGCAGAAGAGGAGGCAGCAGGAAAAAAATGACAGCATGGTGTACTGAGAATACTGTTTGATTTGGAATTAATACCATTTCTGGGGTCATCAATTACATACAAATATGACCACTGACAAATTACTTGCCTTGGAATCTTTTTTTTTAATCTATAAAGTAGTAGTTAAACTATTTGACCTTTATTCCAGCTCTACATATGTGATTCTATGATCTCTGAATTCTTTTCTCACTTAGTATTTATGATTCTATTTAACTAATTTGAAAGGCCTCCATGTATTATTACTAAAATTATTTTGGGACTTGGGAAGAAACTAATAGAAATAATATTTATATGATGCTTAAAAATTTATAAAATAATTTACAAATATTGTCTCATTTTATTCTCACCCTCATAACAACCCCAGGAGGTAGGTCCTATTATGATCATCTCCATTTTATAGATGAGAAAGTAAGAGACTGAATGACTTGCCCAGAGCCACTTGGCAGCAAATGTCTGAGACTAGATTTGAACTCGAGTTCTCATCACCTCACTCCTTCTTTACTGAAATAATCCACTGTTGGCCCTGCCTGCCTTGTCTCTCCTCCCTCCAATCCATGCTCCCTTCAATCACTAAATCCAAGTCTAGTCATGTTACTTCAATGACTTCCTGTGGTCTCCAGGATCAAATTTAAAATGCTTTCTTTTGCATTCAGAGAGCTTTTTAGCCCCTTCTTAGCTTTCCAGTATTCTTGCATCTTACTTCTTGACACAGATTCTTCAGTCAGTGATACTGACTGGCCTCTGAGATGTTCCATGAACAAAACCCTCAATCTCTAAACTCTGGGCATTTTCTCTGGGTATTCCTTATATCTGGAACATTCTCCCTCCTCCATATCAACTATTGACTTCCTTGATTTCAAGTTCCAAAATCCCAACTTCCATAGGAAGCCTTCCCCAACTCATTTTAATTCCCAATGTTTTCCCACTTTTCAATAATTTTCTAACTCTCCTATTCTTAGCTAATTTTGTTTATATTTGTTTGCCACGATGTTTCCCCCATTTGATTGTAAGGTTCTTGCCTTTGCCTCGTTTTGTATTCCTAGAACTTAACACAATGATTGGTATATAGTAGATGTTTAATAACTTGAATGTATGAATAAAAAATGAAATGTTCTATCCACCCTGCCACCTAGTTGCCTTTGAGAAATGTTCTCACGATTTTCAATAAAGGCAAAACAAGTGATTCTGGTATATCTCTATTTTAATTATTCTTGACGTGCCATATCAATGTATCCAAGGCTGAGCATTTTTCAGAGAAACACACATAGGAATTGAGAAGAAATGAGAACTAACCCCGCCCCCCAGCTCTAAGTAATCATCTTGAGAGAACATGGAAAAAGTGACTCTATAGTTTATATTGCCAAGATTCTTTACATGTAATAATTGCTAAATGTAGCACAAACCAAACCTTGGGTTTTTCAGTTGTGTATACTCAAAGAAAATTCTATTATGACTACAGTTATCAAAATCAGCACAAAAACAAAAGACAGAAAAATTTAAGTTGTCTTAATTGACTCTACTTATATTATGTGACCTCAACTTCAAGAACCCAGACTGGTAAGTGATGACTTTCTTGGTTCTCTAAAAAATTCCACTATACCCATACATGGCATATCTGTGAGAAGTAATCTCTTTCCATGATAAATTTCCCGTTATCCAACTACGCATCCAGTTAGCAACATTACCTTGGATGTGAGCCCAAATCTTGAATATTAGATGTGAGAATCAGAATTGCTTTTTGTATACCCAGAAGCCTTTTTTAAAAAGATTAATGATTAGGAGTAAGATCAGTAGAATCTCTTTGCTAGCTCCAAAATGCATCCTGAGAAAGCTAGTCTCCATGTTATAAGAAATAAAGTTCATTTTATCTCATTGTATTTAATTTCACTTCTGGCTTTAAAATATCTGTATGGGGGGCAGCTAGGCAGCACACTGAATAGAGTACCGACCCTGAAGTGAGGAAGCCCCGAGTTCAAATGTGACCTCAGTCATTTAATAATTGCCTAGCTGTGTGAACTTGGGCAAATTGATCTTAACTCCATTGCCTCAAATAAGTAAAATTTTAAAAAATCTGTATGTTTTCATTTTTAAGATTTTTTTATTAGTTTATTTTTTTGCAAGGCAAATGGGGTTAAGTGGCTTGCCCAAGGCCACACAGCTAGGTAATTATTAAGTATCTGAGGTCAGATTTGAATTCAGGTACTCCTGACTCCAGGGCCGGTGCTGTATCCACTGCACCACCTAGCTGCTCCCATTTTTAAGATTTTTGAAAAAAATATTTATTTTTCTAATTAAATCCAAAGAAAATTTTCAACATCCATTTTTTCTGTAAGGTTTTGAGTTCCACATTTTTTCTTCATTCTTCCCTTCCTTTCTGCCCTTGATAGCAAATAATCTGATATAGATTACAAATGTACAAATATGTTAAATATATTTCCACATAATTCATGTTCATTTTTAAGATTTAAGTGAAGGAGGCTTTTTTTTTTCAAATTAGATCACTGCAGCTATGGGAGCTTGACCCAGGCTTAGGTAACTTTGAATATGATTTAGGATTAGATATAAAAATCTGGGTCAAAGGAGGGCAGCTAACCATATGGGTGAATGGTTATCTGGGAAAGTAGGTCATGACTACTTGTGAACTTTAGCTTCATGAACAGCATGCCTCATGCTTACCTGCTGTTAAGGCGGCTGTTGCTAACAGTTGCAATCAATTGAGCTTATAAGACCTTTTAATTTTCCAGAGGATGAGAACTGAGACCTTGAGAGGTAAAATGATTTGCTCAAATTCGAATGGCCAGACAATCTTTTTTCTATACACCTGACTTACAGGGAAATTTGTAGTGTACTTTTAAATACAAACCATGTGTTATATCATAATAATTTTGGCAGTAATAGAATGACATTTGACAGTTAGAGAATGCTTTAATATTTGCAAAATGTTTTGCAAATATCTTATTTAATCGCCTTGATAATTTTGAGAAGCAGGTGCTATTATTAATCCCAATTTATAGATATGGAAACTGAGACAGTGAGGTTGAGTGACTTACCTATCACTGCACAGCTATTTCCTATCTAAGGCCAGGTTTAAATTCAGATGTTCTTGACTCCAGTTCAAGTGATTTTTCCAGTAAGGCACCTGGAGTAAGTCATTTCTTGCCTAAGAGCTAGTTAGTCAAATCTCTTTCCTCATTTATTTTCAGGGACTTAAATATTGCTCTAAAAAGATTTTATAAAAATCAAAAATTACCCCATTTTTTTAAAAAGAAAAGAAAGTAAAGACTTCCTTTTCCTGTATTTATTATTACTTTGATTTATTGCTTTAATTTTTATATTGGTCTCTATTCTGCTTAATTATTTGTTTCTAAATTAACTTGCTTTCAGTTAGCTTACTTGAGTTTTTCAAATACATTTTTTTAGGTTTTTTTCAAGGCAGTGGGGTTAAGTGGTGTTCCCAGGGTCACACAGCTACTTAATTATTAAGTGTCTGAGGCTGGATTTGGACTCAGGTACTCCTGACTCCAGGGCCAGTGCTCTATCCACTGCACTACCTAGTTACCCTTCAAATATATTTTAAGATGCAAAATGAACTTATTTTAAAATAATTTTTATTTTCATTTTTACTGGTGCCTTTTGTTTCTCATATTGGTTATTTTCTCTTTGAACACTACCTTGTTATAAATGAAAATAGTTCAGTAAAACTGACCAAAAAATTGCTGTGTCTGACAAATAGAATTATTGTGTATTATTGTTTCCCATTTTTGTACCAAGGTTATAAATGTATATTTTGAAAAGATTCAATGAGGATCTTTCACAATATCACCTTTGGGAACAAGATTGGTTTGCAATTCATCTGAGTTCAGTTGTAAGTTAGCATTGGTTTTCTATATATTCTTGTCATTATGCTTTTTATTCTTTTGGTTCTGTAAGCTTCTGCACTTTGCAAATTGCCCTTTGGAAAGTTCTGCAAAATTCTGCAAGACACTTTTCATATAAAACATTTTAGAAAGTAAGATTAAAAATCCAACATTTCCTGTAACTGACTTCATGAAAATATGATTCTTTAAATCACCCCTTGCCCCCAAAGTGCTTCTAAAGGTAAATTTCTAGCACATGTCTACAATTTTACAGTACTTGGCTGGTAAGTTAAATTAATAGAAAAAACAAACAACCTGGCAAGAATTTTTGGATCACAATTATGTGTAAGTTTCATTCTTTCTTTAAAAAGACATTGAATATTATAGTCTAACTCATCTCACTTTAAATGTATGACTTTTTAAATATAGTCTTTCAGCATTTCATAAGCAGAAATCTCTACTCTTCCTGACTACCAATATGAAAATATTAATCTAAAAATAGCCTGAGTTTTTCCTTACAAAGTTCATTTTCCCTTTTCACTTACACATCTAAGCAGTTAAGTAAATATAACTAGTCAGATTATTGAGTCATTATGTTCAAAATCATTATCCTTTTTTCCACACCTTTCCCATACAAATTTTTTTTGTCTTGAATAATTCTGACTGGATGTTGGTGCTGCTTATCTGGAAATAACAAACTGGTCAGTGACTCAATTATTTTCTTTGAAAATTTATTTTTTCTCATTTTTATAAAGTTTTTCAATGTTATCTCCCCTCCCCCAAGTTTAAAAGTTTAAAATTGAATTCAGATTGGACTTTTCACTGACAATCACTGTGATATTTGTTTTTATTGCCTTTGTTAGTGTAATTGGGGAAAATAGTTTAGAATTTACAGCTTCAATGCCTCTAATAGATTTAAATAAAACTGAACTGAGGATAGTTTAATTTAATAAATATGCACAGGTAAATATCTACATGCTGTATATGTAAAGCACTGCTCTATGTACTGGAGGTTAATAAGAAGCAATACTTACTTTCCTAGAACTTACATTTCTCTGAATATATGTTCATAGACCCACATAAAAAACATATGTGATATCTAGTGTAGTGTTGTTTTCTTTGCTATAATTCTAGATGCAAGTTTAGTTTTTTAGGGTTGGGTGATGGAATGTCCAATGGGGATTAGTGAAATAATATTAAAACATAGGTTTCAGAAATATTCTTAGGAGAATGCTTGGCAAGGATTCTACCTATGAAGTGTGTTTAAACTTTATTTTAATGGTATAAAGTTACCCTCTGGAGTTATAAAACACATTGCCCAAGTTAAGAAGCCACTTGATGAGGACCTACATTTCTGCCTGAGACTTTGGATAGAGAAAAGAAAGCTTGGGAAAGAGGAATTCAAGTATCTCAAATATTGCTATTTTCTTCCTAGGAAATTCTGCTTGCTGAAAAGTGGGCTAAAATGAATAAACTTTCCTTTCCAAAGATTGATCCTTATGTGTTTGATCGAGAAGGTCTGAAGGAATGTTATGTCTTCAAACCCAAAAATCCTGATGTAGAGAAAGATTGCCCAACCATCATCCATTTTGTTCTGGCCAATATTAACTTCAGGAATTATAAAGCTCCTGGTGAGTTAGGATTGTTTCATAAAAATTTCCTGCGAAACAAACATTATTTTTCTTTTTGTGAGGGGGGGTATGTTATGGCGGTGTGGGAGATCAGAGGAGGGAACTAGCTTTAAAGCACTTATGTAAAAAGATCTGGCAGTTTTTCATCCACTTAAAATTTAATGTAAATCAATGAATGGTGTGACATGACAGCTAGAAAAGCTAATGTAAACAGAGTGATTTAATAGAAATACAGTAATACCAATAATGTAAGGAATTCATCCTTTGTATTATCTAAGTTATAGACCCCTACCCTTGGATTATTGCTAATCTAAAAACAGACAGAACCTGTAAGTCAAGAAGAATGATTGAAAAGGGCTAGAAATATTTAATACAAGAAAATATTTCTAGAACATATACTAGTGATTATCAAATATTTTATGTATTATCATTTATAAGAGGGAGAAGACTAAGTTGATTAAGAGAGGAGACTAGAACCAATAAGTTGAAGTTATATGGAGTCAGGTTTTATGTTAACTTGAGTATCTTTTGTTTATTTGTTTATTTGGTAAGTTCTTCTTAACAATTCTCAACCAATTAATGGACTAGTCCATTGACCAAGGAGTAAATTTTCATTCTGGGTAAATATTCCTTGTAAATTAATCTTATCATTTGTATCCATTCTGTTTCTATAGGAATTCCAAGAGAAACACAGGAAGAGAAAGATTTTGCTGATTTTGATATTTTTGATGATCCTGAATCTCCATTTTCCACATTCAACTTTCAATATCCAAATCAAGCTTTTAAAAGGCTTCATGATTTAATGTATTTCAATACATTGAATAACATAGATGTAAGTATCATCTTTGACCTTAAGTAAAGCTAGATTATTTCCAAGGAAGATACACAGAATGATAGTTAGTTTAAATCATTTGCACATGTAAATAGTCATATTTAACACAGATTCTGCTAATCTTTGTAAGGTAGTAGCAATAATAATGAGCGTGTATGAATTCACAGCAAAAGTAATATACCAGCTTGGTCCACATCTTCAAAAATAGAGTTTCAAAGAAAATATAGCTTTGCAAATAAATATTTCTTTGACTTCTTTCTGAGACTGTTATTTCAACATATACTAGGTCATAATAAATTGTTTTTACAAGTAGGAGGGAACTTTGAGGATTTTGTCATGGTTTCTCCATTGTGGTTTGTCAAACCTCAGTTTAAATACAGATTTAAATTGTTGATTGATAGAAAAAGTAAAGATAAAATAACTTGTGATTTTTAAAGTTTGAGGTTCAAAAATGACTATTTTGATCGTGAAATCCATAACAGCTTCAAGGAAATCTGGAGACTTGAAGATACTGCCATAGTTCCTCCAGTGTAAGTTAAGTGGCATCAGTAGAATATAAATTTGAAAATAAGGGCTGTTTCATATTTTTCTTTGTATCATCAGTACCCCACATAAAATAGGTCCTTAATAAAAGGCAAATTGAATTGGAATACTTGATGAAGTAAAAGTCAGGTGCATATACTTGTATAGATAAACACATATTAGGCATTTATGATAGACTACAGATTTTATAAATGGATTATGGATGTGTAAACTTACTATATTGGGCCTAGAAAATAAAAAAATTACATTAATTCTGCATAACATAAATTTTTTCAGTTTATAGTTTTGGTTTAAAATGTAATAAGAATTTTCTTCTAAGTATTGTCTATTTCTTTCTAATCATTCAATTATTTATGTGAATTCTAAAAAGATGAGAAAGCAGTTTGTTTGAAACATTGCAAGGAAACTGAGGAACTGATGTAAAGAGATCGAATTTTAAGAAACTACTTTCTTAATTAATCCTACCCTATAGTCAACTTATCAAATATAGTCTTGTAGTTCATTTAATCATGTTGCCTTTTAAGTGCTTCCATTAATATCTTAGCAACCAGAGTGGGGGAAAAAAAGAGAAACTTGGCTAAGAAACAGCAGCAAGAGGCTGAGCATTTATCTTTAAAGGACAACTTGTGATTATAGCTACCCTTTGTGGATTCTATGGATCATAGGAAATTTGGTTCTTCAACTCACAGTTAGCCTTACTTAGCCCTTTGCATAAAGAATATTCCCAAACTTAAAAATGAAAAGAATTCTCTTTCCCTACAATGTGAACTTGAATGTCCCAGCTCTTCACAGCTGTGCTATCTCACTGAATACAGAGTTTATGTATTTTTTCAGTGTGTTAATGACATGTTTTTTTCTTTCGTTTTTGCTTTGTTGTATCCATTTGATCACAATGTAATGATCTCTATTAGAACCAGTTTTTATCTATATCTGAGATACTTTCTAGCCATTGATCATGTTTTTAATCCTGGCTGTAGTCTGTTATTGAGGACCTAAATCTGTCATTTTGTACTTTTGCTTTTGCTTCTTTGGTACATCTCCTTTTCTCAATCACTTTGCAAACACTTTGGCTGATGGACTGGGGAATGGGAAGCTGTATCATTATTTTTTAATGTTCAGAAAACTTCCTTTAACATTTTATTGATCACTAGCTCATACAACTTGAATGCAGATGATCAAGAAACATTCTTTGTCATGAAGAAGAGGATTCCAGGTCTTACTGGCATATAGGATTCACACATATTAAGTATCTTCTTCCTTGAGTTCCCTTCAAAAATAATTTGCATCTATTTTTATATAAGATGCTTTTCTTGATAGAACATAATTCTTGTGAAGGCAGAGATGGCTTCATTTTTAACTTTGCATTTTCATTGTATAGCACAGTTTATTTTAGGTTCTTGAGTTTATTGTAGGTTCTTAATAAATGGTTACTGATGGATTGTGATGCTATATATATATATATAGAGAGAGAGAGACATTTTTTAAGTCCCTGCCTTAAAAGAGTTTAGGTTCCTTGGGGAATTCAAGTAAATAATAAAGAATATATATGCAAAGCGATCTCAAGAGGGAGATAATACTAACAAATGAAGGCAGGGGAAGGGATCAGGAAAGAACTTGTATATGAGTAAGTTCTTGAGGTATGCAATTATTTCAGAATTAGAGCTCCATGGTTTCATATTAACCCATTTTAATTTTTTATGATATTATATGAAAAACATAAAATGTTTCACAATCATTTGAAAAATCTGCAGAAAAATTCCCTGAGCATGAAATGCCATCTAGTGGTTCAGTTTTTGTGTTTCTATTATCGAATTGGATACACCAACCTGGACAAATAATTTCATAACTGGTAGATTGCTTAGAAATAATTTAATACAATACTTATATACATATATAATATATATGATATATATCATATATATATATATATGGAAATTTAGGGATCTAGAAAAGTTTCCTGAGCATATACACCAAATTTAGACATTTAGACCTAACAAACGATGATGAGAGAGATTAGAAAACTCATTTGTTCTCATTTGAATTTTTCCTGTTATTGAGTAACAGCACATTTTATTTAATATGGTTGTTTAAGTCAAGCTGTCAGCAATCATTTATTAAATACATATTATGTGCTAGGCACTGCGCTAAACATTGAGAATACAGAGAAAGGCAGAAACAATCACTGCTCTTAAGGAATTCCCAGTCTAAGAGAGGTGGCAATCAAATAATTATGTAAAAACATAGATTTTAAGAGTCCTTTGAGGGAAATAAGGTGTAAGAAGACTGAAAATTTGTTGAGAACTTAAATTTCTTTTTCTGAAAAAAGTATTGATCTTTTTGTCCATTTATCCACCAAAAATTGCTTTGTCTTTAACAATACAGAATGTCATAGCTGCTTCACTTCTTTAACAAAATAATAGAATTTACTGCAAATAGAATAGATTCAACTATAAATGTATGGCTTAGAATTTCCAGTATTTCTCTGTAATCATGAAGCATTCAGGAAATATAAAATATAAAGATATTGAGAAAGATACTGGTGGAAAACTTTATTAAGATTATCATTCTGTTGTATTGGATGAGTCATTTTAAAAATTAATTCACAACAGCTTTCTATAATATTTATATTATCTATGAATATATCACATGCCGCCTGAGCTTCTTCCATTGGCAGTAGAATAGTTCTTGTCTTCAATGCAATGACTGTTTTTTTTTTCTTTTAAAATCTATCTCTAGCATTCAACACATGCTTTGTATATAGAAAGACTTGAGTAAACTTGTTGAATGAATTTGTTATTTCTCATTGCAGGTGATAAAGAATGCCATATTTGAAAGCATTGAGTACAGAAGACAGAACCCATCTCGTTGTTCAGTATCTCTCAGTAACATTGAGGCCCGAAGGTTCTTTAACAAGGACTCACTAAGCAAACCCTCAGCTTAGATTGTGTGCTGGAAAATACAACCTTTGTCCTATGCTGTATCAGTTTGCAATCTTGTAACAACTGGATTTGCCACCGGGCGTCATTGCTCTAGAGAGACTGGATGGCACTAAGATGAACAGTGATTTTGCTGCATGAGAATAATACCACTGTTGTCTTTTTTTGAATTTACAAATGTCATTTATTAAGTGAAAACATGCTTATTCGTGTATTTCATCAGTAAGAATTTCTGAATGTACCGTCAAAAGATATACTGAATTTTTAAACATTCCTCACCAGCTGTTTTATTCACTGCACTATTTTATAAAATGCTGATTCTTTTTAGAGCATTTGAGAGGATTGATGTTAAGAAATATTATTTTACATGGAGTGCAAATTTTATCCACTGACTAGTTTTATCATCCTATGGGACAACACTATTTTTATTTATGTATGCAGGAATGTAATAGATATCTTTAGGAATATTAAATTTTTTTGTGAAAGCTTTTTTAAAAAATATTCATTGTGTCAGCACTTTTAGTAAAATAGTCTAATGTTATTACAAAAGCTCGGATCCTCTGTCTCCAAAGCAAGAGTCCAAAAATTGAAAATAAATAATATTCTTTCAAATCTATATAGTGCTTCATGGTTTACAAAGCACTTTCTTCACAATAACCAGTTGAGGAGGGTGAGGATGGTGTTTTTACAATCTATTTTATGGATGAGAGAACTAGGGCTCTAGAGCCTGTGTAACTTGTCTTTGGTTCTATAGCTAATAAGGGTTAAGATTCAAATTTAGCTTTTTGACTCAATTCTATCCTTGTTTGAACTACTTCACACTAATACCATACTTCTATCACCTTTAGGCTATTTTTCTTAAGAGTTCTAGTGATTTGTTTTATTAAACAATGTGCATACCTAAAGCAGGTTCATGTTGTATGCTTCCCACAATTTTTGACTGTCCATAAAAGAGAACATTTTTTGTTTGTTTATTATTTTTGCAAGGTAATGTGGTTAAGTGACTTATCCAGGGTCACACAGCTAAATAAGTGTCTGAGTCTAGATTTGAACTCAGGTCTTCCTGACTGCAGTGCCAGTGCTCTATCTACTGTGCCACCTAGATGTCCTGAGAACAATGTTTTAAAATTAAATTTATTTTGTCTTATTTTTCATAGAGAATTACTTAAGGTAATGGTAATGACAGAAAAAGTCTCCTTATGTCAGTTCAGCTTTCCTATTCTCTGAGAGTATCCATATTACAAAGGATCACTGAATATCTCTGTGCCATTGCTGTTACTTCTCATCCCCTGAGCTACAGACTTGATAGTTGCAGAATGTAACCTTTTTTCTTTTCCTTTTGATTTTCCCTTACTCATCCTCTTTCCACATATTATTTTCCTTTTTTCTTAGATAGCTTTCATTCATTTTTCATCTTTCCACATTCTTCCTCATATTCTGTTTCTCTCTGTGTCTATATCTGCTTATCTTTAAGTCTGTTTGACTCTCTCTCTGTGACTCTGTTTTTCTGTGTGTGCCTCTCTCTCTCCCTCCCTAGCTGTCTCTGTCTTTCTTTCTGGCACAGATAAAGACCTGTAAGAAACCTCTGAGACCATTTAATCCTCTACTCCCATCACCCCCGCCCCCGATTATACAGAAGAACAAAATGAGATACAAGAAAGTGAAATAATTTGCCCCAGGACACAAAAGAAGTAAATAGCAGAGCCAAGATTTAATTCTAGTTCCTATAATTTCAAATCCAGTGCCTTTTCCACATGATCAAACTACCATATTCCCCTATTAAAACAACTTCTTTCCAAAACTTTTTCTTGTAGATTATCCCATTTAATATTCATAACATTCTTGTGTCAAAGATATAAGCATGAAGTTTTAAGGGATTGCCTTGGGTTCTCCAAGTTGTCCTGGCGGAACCTATTTTCTGGTTTCTAGTTTAGTGTTATTTCAAGTAATCCAACCTGCTTTGAAGCATCAATTAAAGAACAAGCAGTTCATTGTCATTTATAGGCTGATTGCTGAATTTATAATATTCATACTTTTTATCATGGTTCAAAACAAGGTATTTTAGAATTCAAGGGAATTTTAAAAGTATTACAGGTTTGAGAGGTATCAGATTCTGAGAAAAATCTGAAAATTAGGAAGACTTAGCTTCAAGTTCTCTTCCTGACTATAACTATGCAAGTCATATAATCTGTAGGTGACTCAGACAATTCTAAGAATATATATATATATATATATTTATATATATAGCCAGTGCTGATGTGCATTGTTTGAAGAAATAGGTTTAGCTAATGTTCCCTAAATCAATGAAATTACACTCTTCTCAATGATGAACCTCTAAAACATACTATACTAGTTATTACCTCAGCCAATTGATCAAATAATGGTTATTGAGAGCCCACTATGCATCAGAAACTTTGCTCAATGTCGAGATACAAAAAGAAGCAAGGCTGGTCCTATGTTCAAGGAGTTTACAATCTAACTACTTTTCCTTCCTTTCACTTGACAATCATCACAATCAGGAATACAGTTTTAATTTTTGCTTTGTTTGATATTTTTTCCTATTTTCATGCTTGGCGGGAAAGGAAAATTGCAGGTCAGTGTAGTAACCTTGCAAATATTTTTCATAAATCATGTAAATCATCACAATCCTATGCAGTCATAACTATAAATCTGCATTGCACCCCTGCATCCCTCCTAGCTATTGCTTCTCAGTCAGACATGCCTTTCTTGATTCTAGCCCCTAATTGTAGGATTAAAAATAGGAATATTTCACAACAGAAAAGCCTCACTTTTCTAGAAATGGATGACATGTGCGAGGTAATGGAGAGGGCCTAGAATTTGAATTTGAGCACCTGGGCTTAATCTCAAATGTGTCTTTTACTATCTGTGTGACCTTGGGCATATTGGATCTCATTTTCATCCCTATCCAAGTCTGGACTACAGGAAACCTTGCTCTCATTCTATGAACCTATGATTCTCACAAAAAACCCCCAAACATTGAGAATCAGTATAGTGTGACAATGTCCATCAAAATTATTCTGAAACCATTCCCTGATTATTTTTAGCTCATATCCTTACATCTTTCATTCTCTGGTAGGCAATATGATTTACACAATATTATTTGAGCAAAATAACATAGCTAGTACTGTGGAGAGATTTGAAGGAAATTGTATACAGGGCCTCTGACTTCAAGAAATTTTATAGAAATGGGAAAAAATAACATTTTTCTTTAAAATATACAAGAGTTGAAACACGTATTAGCATAAAGATATATCCAACTGCTAGCGATGCATTCACCAAACATCTCTTAAGCACTTTTTGTATATAGTTATGTGTTATATGTTATGTATTGCAAGAGATAGGGCTTGAAATGATAAATGCTTCCTTGTTTCTATGAATATTATGGACTAGCACTAAAGACAGAAATCTTAGAGTAGTTAAAGTGACCAGAATTTAGTGGGATTGATCTGAGCAAGTTTTATAAAAGGAGTGAATATTTGAAGGAGAAAGATGAAATGTTTTAGAAGAGGATGGAGGATATCCTAAATCTCATCCATTGTTTTACCATCATCCCATGAGGCTTGTGGTAGGGGTGGGGTGGAAAAAGTGAATCAATGAATGACCACAGATCCCTTTCTCAACTTAATTCATACTGATTTCTTCATTTGATGCAAATTTTCCTACTGATATATCAGTACTATCATTTTAAAATGTGTACCCCTCGTAGACACCAACTGGCTCCCCCACCCCCCTATCCTTAGGTTCTGAGAACAATGCACTTGGTTTGTAATCAATGCCATGATCAAGTTCAAGTCCCTGTATCTTCATTCCAATTAGCATCACCTGCAACCGGTCAGCACTTTTTATCTATACTTTTCACAACAAACCAGACTTACAAACACAGACTCATTTATCAAAAGGGTTATTGTTAATCAAATGGATGTTTTATTTTGTGAATTAGAGCCACATTTTTAATTGTCGAAAATGTGCAAGCCTCTGAAAAGGGTTTGCAATGAATTTTTCTTCCTAGACATTGTCTTGATACAAAATAAATCTCCCAGGTGATTAATAAATGCATTCAGTATTGATGAATGGATTTTTCCTGTTTAACTTGGAACTCGTGGAAAATCGAAAGAAAATAGAGGCAATTATCTTAGCATCCTATCTATTAAATTGTCAGAGTAAAAGTCAAATGAAAGTTGATATGTTTAAGCCAGAAATCAAAGCAGTGAATTGCCCCATTGCACCCAATATGATGTGCCTACCTAAAAACTGTATGGTGTCAGAATATAGAATTGGAGGTTGAAAATTAAGCATGATTGAGTCTGGATTATATCTTTGTTTCATTAGAAAACAATTACCAAACCAACATATATGTTCTACTCTAATTATTGCAACCTTTCATTTTCACCAACAAGCTTATTTAATACAACATAGAGAGCCATGATTCAAGATGGAGAAGATACAAAGATAATCACAAGCCTTTTCTGACCCATGGAGCTTACAATTTAATATGAGGGAGGAAGTATTTCTAGTATGGAGGAGAGTCAAGTAACTAATAAAGTTGTAGAAACTGTGTTGTGTAGTAGGGATACAAAGTCAAAAATAAAAGAGGCTACATTCTATAATGGGAAGCATATAAGAAGCATGGAATAAAGTGATATCTATGAGAATGAGACATAAGAAAGGAATAATAATTTTAAGTTTATAGAACAGCACAATCTTTGAGAGAAAAGTGAGATCTAAACTGATTCTAAATGAATGGTTAATTTAATAAGCATAGACGGGATGCTGAGAGGAGAGCATTACAGGAGGAGAGGAGTAGCATGAGCAAAGGTATGAGGAAGCAAGGAATGGCTTTGGAGAACTGTGGATATGAGGGTGGAGAAAGAATTGTTGTAGCTGGCAAAAGTAAATAAAATTTTAAAAATTGTTTTGACTTTGCTTCTCTTCTTGCATCTTTCCTGTTTAGGCATTCTGAAACATGTCTCACCTATCCACTTAGTTTATATGGCTTCTCTTTCTGTCTTTGTTTTCTTTAATCCTCATACTATATATTGGAGCTATGACAAAGTCCCAAAACAATAGTTCTATTGCAGTTTGCATTAGTTTTTGATAGGAAAGAGTCAAATTTCTGAGTTCTCCACCCCCACTCCATTTTTTCACTCCCTGGTTATACTAATTTCAAACTAAAATGTTCTTATAATGATTTGACTAGTTATACATTTTGGCAAACTTTCTAGATACTTTTTTCCCCTCCTTTCCTTTACTATTTTTTGTAGGTAATACTGCTCACAATTTCCCACTAATTATTATGTAACAGTTTACAAAACATTTATATTTGAAATGCTTTTGGTTTTCATTTATTTCTTGGCAAAGCAATCAGCTGCTGCTGGGTTTATGATGTTCTTAAGCTCTTTTGACCTCCTTGTAAAAGCAATTAATTTACATGGGTCAACTGTCCTTAGAAAATCACGTCTTTGTAAATGCATGTTCTTTTATCTGTTGCCCATTTTTTAAAAGTGTAAGTACATCCAGATCTTGTTTAAATAGACAGGTTAGAGTTGGGTTTTATTTTATGCTGTATCTTTTCTCATTTTTATCTTCTATTTTTAATCTTTGCTCTCACAAGTCTATAGGACTAAGAAATATCTTTCTTTTATTTCAGGAACCAGTTGTTTCCTGTAAAATTATTATCACCACCTTTCTAAATGTTATTTAGTACTGATTATAACCAACACTTCCTGATTCTTTTTTTGAAGACAGTCCTAACTTTAAGTGAGTAGAAACTTCTGCGTAGTGGGGAAACTTTTGGCCTCTTTTTTGTTTCTTAATTTTGAGTCAAGTTTTCCAATGTTTCCTACTATGTCTCTATACCAAATCTTGCCTTGACATTATTCATTAATAAAGTCTTTGTTAATTTATTTTTTACTTTCTAAAATTAATTTTAAACAAATATAAAAAGAAGAAAAATCATTTCAATGTACAAAACACAACACAAAAAGAGGATTGAACATGAAACCATGCATCTCCCACTCATATTGTTTATTTAAAAAGCTATGTAACAAATACTGCACATCATTAATTAAATGAAAGAATATAATGAGATCAGTGAATTTTTCTATATTTACATCTTCAATAAATTTTAGTAGTAAACTGTAATTATATTCATGGTTGTTTTTGATGTGCTCCAAAATGTAAAATCAACCAGTGTCCCAGAAATGATCTCTCTTCTTGCCCCTGAGTTCACAATAAAATGACCAACTTCTTTATTTGACTCTCTTCAAGAAAACCTACAAGTTATTCTCCCAATAATGTCAACTTCCTATTGTCTTCTACTTTCATTTATACCAAGGGTTTTTAACCCTGTTGCATCTTGGACCCCTTTGACAGTCAAAGAAGTTCGTGAATTTCTCAGAATAATGCTTTTAAATAGATAAAAGGAATGCACATTAATTTAAAGATTAATTAATATAAAGATCCAATTTTTAAACATCATATTTTCTGATTCCATTCCTCAAGCAGCATGATAGCTCACTAGTCACTGGACAAAAATCTTACATTTAGAATATCAAGACAAAAATTAATATTTATAGATAATCTAAAAGTCAACAGATTCTCTAGTCATTCTATTTTTTTCTGTTATTTTGCCACTCTCATTGAATAAACAAAAATGAATTACATAGAATCAAGGACCATTTTGTATAATTTCTAATTTCAGGGTTTGAAATCCTGTTTATCTCAATTTTGTCATTGTAAAATGATCTGGAGAAGGAAATAGCAACTCACTCCAGTATCTTTCCCAAGAAAACCCAAATGGGGTCCTGAAGAGTTGATAAAATGACTGAACAGCAAAATATATATCACATATATAGATAGAGATAGAGATAGAGATAGAGATAGAGATAGAGATAGAGATAGAGATATAGAGATAGAGATAGAGATAGAGATGGAGATAGAGATGGAGATGGAGATGGAGATAGACATAGACATAGACATAGACATAGACATAGACATAGACAGACATAGATATAGATAGATATAGATATAGATGACATAGATATAGAGATATAGATATATAGATATGGATATAGATGTAGATATATATAGATATAGATACAGATATCGATATGGATATGGATAGATATAGATATATAGATAGGTATAGATATATAGATATAGATATAGATATAGATATATATGCACAAACATGCATATACTGCTATGGGCATTATATAAAGGTAAATTGGAAATAAATATTTGTATTTATATGAAAAATGAATATAATAATAATAATGTTTGTTCTTCATTTTTGAAAAAGATCATGATATCAGGGAGGTGATGCCATAACAGGCACATGAATTGGGTTTGAGTGAGGGGTGCTGTGCTGTCATCATCGTCACTTTTTCCTTCAGGGTCATCTGGATCCAGTGGCCAGATATGAATCTAATGGTAAATTGTAATAAATACAAATACTATATAGACATATATATATATATATTTACACATACATATGTGTATTTATGCATATACCCATGTGCACATATACATAAAAGCACATACATACATCCTAATCCATAGCCATAGTCATATCTTTGGAAATTATATGATACCATGGATAGACTGCTAGGCATGAAGTCAGGAAAACTCTTTTTGATTTCAAATCTGGCCTCAGACACTTACTAGCTATGTAACTTTGGGCAAGTCACTTTAGTTCTTCATCTTTAAATGAGCTGAGAAGAAAATGCCAAAGCATTGTAGTGTCCTTGCCAAGAAAATCCCTTATGACATCACAAGGATTTGATAGGTTTTTACTTTTCAAAAGACCAAGAAGGAATTATGATCAACAATGAGGAACTGTTTCTTCAAACAGGAATGATAAGAACTCCAGAGGAATAAATCCTCTCATCTTAGAATTTATGAATGAAAAGTAGAGCAACTGCTACCTGCTACATGAGCCAGATTAAAATGCAACTGAGACTATTTAAACAAATAATTAAAACTATAATTCAATATAAATAATGTTAATTTGAGGTTTCTAAAGCCAATATGTGACCTACAGGTAACTCTTTGTATTTGACGCTGACAGTCAAAAGATTAAAAAAATGAATTGACACCTGACACCTATGATGAGTTTATATAGAATCCTTTCCCCACCACCCACAATGCTACCAACAGGGAGGTTGCACTATTTAACCTAAAGTCCTGGATGCAGGCTTGTAAAAAAAAAAAACAAACAAACCACACACTTCCCTCTTTTCAGTGTTTTGCAGATCAAGGCTCTAAGTTGCTGAAGTTTACTAGGACCTTGGTGGCCTATATTGTGGCAGAATTTATGCTGGAAAGGATCTCTGAAGGAACGTGGAGGAACAAAAGGAAAGAGGTAGCAAATCTGTTTAAGCTTCAAAGAGTGCTCAGATCCATTCCCTACAATCCCTCCTTCCTGAACCTCAGTGACCCAAAGAAATAACAAAGGAAACAAATGATTGGTAATGCAAATATACTTAAGTGAAGAACAATCTAGGAGAGAAACAAAAACTAACAATGATGAAAGAATGCTCTCTCCTAGCAAAGCATACCGACCTTGAAGACATATATAAATAATAACCTATTTTATTTTTTTTGCCATTGTTCAGTTGCATCTAACTTTTTGAAACCTCCATTGGCTGGTTTCTTGGCAAAGGCACTGGAGTGGTTTGCCATTTCTTTCTCCAGTTTATTTTACAGATAAGGAGCTGAGTCAAACAGGTCACACAGCTATTAAGTGTCTGGGGTCACATTTGAACTCAGATCTTCCTGATTCCAAGTCTAGAGTTCTTTACAAAGCACCACCTAGTCTAACCCAAGGCTATAATAATAACCTAAGAATTACAATTCTTCTAGAAAAATACAATTTAAAACACTTGAGCAATATAATAATGTAAGAAATAATTCAAGAAAACTGTCTAGAATCTCTGGAAAAAATGAAATACCAACAGAAGGAATTTACAGATTGCCCCTAGAACAAAAAACAAAACCAAACAGTAAAAATAAAAGGAATGTTCCCTCTAATCCCTCAAACTAACAAAAACAAAAAGAAACAAGCTTATAAACTCCAAAGTGACTACAGTTAACAATTAAATTTAGAAACCAGAAGGAAGACCTTAGTATTATGTCTCACATATATTGTTCAGTCATTTCACTTGTATTCAATTCTTCATAATCCTATTTTAGGTTTTTGAGATAAAGATTCTTGCGTTCTTTGCCATTTCCTTAACCAGCTTATTCTGTAGATGAGGAAACTGAGATAAACAAGGTTAAGTGACTTGCCCAGGCTCACACAACTAGTAAGGCTGGATTTGAACTCAGATCTTCTTGATTCCAGGCTGCTTGTATCCACTATGTCATCTGGCTGTAATAGTATACTTCTGATTGTCTGCTGAAATTGGAACTCTCAAGGTTAATATTCTTTCCACTATATTAGGCTGCCATTCTTTTTAATGAATTAAACCATGATTAGTACTAGTTAAAATAAATGTATCAGTAGACTTCTCAGGAATGGATAGAAATTTCAGGTATATCAGTGATTATTTAGGAGGATAGTTTATACATTATTGTTAACTTCTTTCCTGACCCTGAAAAGGAAAAAAAAAGGCAAGTAAAATGAGTAAAATTTTATTAAGAAACAGAAAGGATGATTTAAATACAAAAGGGGCAATTAGTAAGTTAATTCCCCCAATCACAATTCCTGGGCAAAGATTCTGTTTTGAATTATAAGTATAGGGGTTCACAATGATGGGAAGGTGACTAAGTACTAGGAATGTCTTTTGGAAAGACTGAAGTAGAATTTCCTTATTTTTCTCTTTTATTTGTTTCCCATTGTATGCAAAGATAGTTTTCATGATGCATCCTCTCAGCATTTATTCTTCAATTTGCATCCTTTTGAGTTCCACATTTTCCTATCACCTTCCATTTCCTCCCTCTTCCTCAGGACAGCAAACAATGTGATACAGGTTTAACATGTGCAATATATTTAACATATTTCCATATTAGTCATGTTGTGAAAGAAGAATTAGATTTAAAGGGAAAAGCATGAAAAAGAAAGGAAAAAAAATAACAGAAGTTTTAAAAAGTGAACATAGTATGCATGGCTCAATATTTAGAATCCATAGTTTTGTTTTGTTTTTGTTTTCTGGATGTGTATAGTACTCTTCATAATAGGTCTTGACCACTGAACTTCTGAGGGGAACTGTATCCATTATTGTTGATCATCTCACAATATTGTTGTTAATGTGTATGGTGTTCTCCTGGTTCTACTTACTTCAGTAAGGAACAATTCATGTAATTCTTTACTGGCTTTTCTGAAGTCCAGCTGCCCATAATTTCTGTTTCTTTTTCTTTTTTGCAAGATGATGGCATTGAGTGACTTGCCCAAGGTCACACAACTAAGTAATTTTTAAGTGTCTGAGAGCTGATTTAAACTCAGGTCCTTCTGTCTTCAGGATGGGTGCTCTATCCACTGTATCATCTAGCTACCCCTTGCCCATGATTTCTTACAGACTAATAGTTTTTCATAACATTCATGTGCCATAACTTGTTCTGTCATTTCCCATGAGCACACTCTCAGTTTCTAATTCTTTGACATTACAAAAAGAGCTGTGATAAATATTTCTGTATATGTGGGACTTTCCCCTGTTTTTAAATGATCTCTTTGGGATATAGAGTGGCATTGCTCAAATACCAAATTTCTCAAAGGGTATGCAGATTTTTATTGCCCTATAGGCATAGTTCCAAATTGCTCTGCAGCATGATTAGACTATTTACAACTCTACCAACAGTGCATTACTGTTCCAGTTTTCCCACATCCTCTCAAACATTGATCATCTTCCTTTTTTTTTTTATTTTAGCTAATCTGACAGCTATGAGATGGTACTTCAGAGTTGTTTTAATTTGCATTTTTCTGATAAATAATGATTTGCAGCTTTTTTCATATGACTATCTTTTTGCTTTAATTTCTTCATCTGAAAACTGCTTATTCATATCTTTTGATCATTTATCAATTGGAGAATGACATATTGAAATGTAACTTTCAAAGCTTTATGTAAAAGAATTATTTGTTTAGGTAAATTAAAAACAAGGTCACCAAAGGATAATGGATAGAAACTATATATTTGTAACTTTTTAGGAACTCCAAAGGGTAACAAATATTGCAATTAATGGAGACTGAATAAAATTTTACCAAATTACAAAGAAGAAATACAATAAGATTAGTTATTTAGATAATTTGGGATATGATTAGTAAAAACAATACTCCATCCCTGAAAAACCAATTCAAGTATATATATTTCCTGGTCTTTAAAATTTTCTGAGTTCTAAAGCAATGGATGGAAATTCAAGACTGCTGTTTGGAATCTCTCTCTATCTTTCACCTGGGGTTAAAAGTGTAAAGTCTGGGTAGGGGGAAGAAGGGGAGAAAAAGAGAGAATGTATTTAAGTTATGAATGTGAAAGGAATTGATTTGCCTCTTTGGGTGTGATGTTTGAAAGAAAAAAAGTTTATAGAAAGATGAAAGTACTACCACAAACCTTTGAAAATGAATTAAATGTTAACTTTGGACTCTAATTTTAATGTGCAGATAATAGCCCTGGAAAACTGAGATTTTGATTTTGTAATTGTAAATTCAAATTTGATTTGACTGAGTTTAGTCTTATAATTAAGTTATTATGTGGTGAAATGTTTACTCATTAATTGTGGCATCAAATGCAAAAACAAAATTCTAGAAAAAGGCATGGATCAGGAAAAACTGAATTACATTCTTGTCTCAGACATTTATTAGCTGTGTGACCTTAAACCAATGATTTTATCTCTTTTTGCCTCTGTTTCTAATTTGTAAGATAAGTACCCACCCCTCCCCCTGGGTTGTTTTGTTGATCAAATGATGTGATGATTGTCAAGTTACCACAATGACTGATTTTTATTAAGTGTTATATAAATACTGACTATTATCCTCATTATCATCATCATCATCATCATCATCACTTCTTATTTGTATGTAATTTTTCCAAATTTGATAGATCTATACTAGACTTTAGATATGATTAGTATAAAATGTCAAACATAGATAAAAGGAATGATTTTTTCATGTAAGACAATCTGGAAATGCATTTCATTGATGTCATCTGATGATAATACACTTTAATTTATGTCTTAAATATGGAACTATTGTAGTTCTAATTTTTTTCTTATACTGTGAGATGTTGTAAGAAACCATTCTATCAGAAATGTTATTAGCAGATAATTTCCCTTTAAATCTGAATGTTCTTGGGTTATGAATTGTGCTTTTAAAAAATTATGATAAAATAGATCTCTGACATCTTCAATATTAATTAGGTTTATTTTGGTTTAAAAGAGATAATCATGATAATGATGACAACAACGATAGCAACAACAACAACAATAATTGTAAAAATTTATCACTTGGGAATCTATGTGCAATACACAGAGAGCCAGACTGGAATCAGGAAGACCTGAGTTCAAATCAAACTTGCTAGCTCTGTGATCCTAGACAAGTCATTTAATCCTGTTTGTCTCAGTTTCCTCATCTGTTTGCCAAGAAAACAAGTGGGATCCAGAAGAATTAGACCTGACTGATATGACTCACCAACATGTCTTGCGGGTAAAAGTGCCCACTTTGTCTATTAGGACTTTTTATAAGGCAGGGTATTAAGATGCTTTCTGTCTTATTAATAGTGTGTTTCAAAATCTAAAATACTGAAGTTTGAGAACCTACAACTGAGAAAACAGAATAGCCTCTCCTTGTGAAAATGGGGGCATTTACAAGCTTCCTTATAAAAGAGTGAATTTTGTTTGGAATTTTTTTTCAAATATATATAAAAATTTATAAAAAATATGGAAATTAACAGGGTAGTTTAAAGATGTAGTGCAAATATATTAATACGAGTCAACTATCACATCTTTAGTATGTATCTGAAATCCCAGGATGTTGTTAGTTTTAATTTATAAGTAAAGGATAAATAAAATGGAACTGGTGGGGAAACATGAGAAAGTCAATAATATTCAATACCTAAGCTTTGATTAGTGAAATTTTGAAATTCGAGGTAGAAATTCTTGGAACTATAATTTAAATTGTCAGGAATAGCATGTCTTTCAGGCTGAGTATTGGTTCAGCTAGATATCTGTCCTGGGAAAAGTTGACCCAATTTTCGTATTATGCTATTTTCTCTTAGAACAGTAAATTTACTCATGTGATTAAGCCCAAGTATGGCTCTAATACCTGGTAAATGAGGAGTGATTAAGGGACCTCTCCCTTGTTATGGTACCTATTAAATCAGTCTGTGCTCTTAAGGGCATAAGTGCTACTACTATCATTACTATGTCCTTGTGTTTCTTTCATAGCAAACTTCTATAATCAGACAGGTGAATAGTAGAGGTTTTATAAGTAAAAAAACCCAAATCTATTAATTAATAGATTGATACCAGAACATGCTTCAGTTATTACAGTATGGTGCAAGTATGAAAAATGTTATAATTCTAGTCTGTATTTGTAGTCGTTATAATATTCTCATAAGGGAGGAAATTGTGCAAAGCAATAAAACAAAGATGTAATATAAAAGTTTTCTAATTAAATGGAAAAATTTTAGGAAATAACAGGATTAGATTTTTCTCTAAAATATGCACACATGTACATACATATATACATATAAATATATATGTATATAATTGACTTAAAATATGTCAGGTATGGAAATTATGAAATTGAATATATTCTAGCACTAATTTCTCAAAACTGATTTAATAATTTCACACATAAAATTGCATTTATAATTGTAAAAAAGGTTAATTATATTTCATTTTAAAATGTCTGATTATTTTTAAAAGAGTATATTTTACAAATTGGACCCTGATGAATTTTTTTTATGATTCTCATATCAAGTAATGGGTTAGGTAAAAATAAAATAGCAAGTGGCAGGTAAAAAATGAAATTCTTTTAAGTTTCAGGTGAAGTATCGGTTTCTAATTTGATGTTCTTCTTATAGCTCTATTGTTAATAGTATCAAAACTATAAGATTTGAACTGGTTTTTAACCACAAGAAATAACTATTGGAAATTACCTTAGATTCTCTACAATTTGACTCAGAACTAAAAAAGTAGAATTCCCTCCAGAGATGTCCTTACAATGAAACCCATTCCAAAATGCCCAAGAGAAGGTATTTCCTGGGATCAGATGATTACATCTGGGACTCAAGACAAAATGATCAAATGGACAGAGTGGGTCCTCCTAGGATACTAGGAGTCTTCATTATTTAATATTGATGATGATCTTTGTGTTGCTTTAGCCGTTTGTTTCATGGTGTTTATGGTGAATTTTCATGGTTACCTTGGTGCCATATAAATCTCCCCTCAAAATTAGTCCCTTGCAAGCCCTCTAATTAGTTTGATTTTAAGAAGCCTGACTTAATTTATTTATAAAGTCCATTTAACAAGCTTTGAATATCATTATTGTTCTTATATATTATGTTAGCTCTTGTACTTGGGTATGTGAGAAGATGCTTCTCAGTGAACTTTTCTTGGTGTATAGTATTGATTGTGAACACAAGTACATTAAAAACATAAATTTAGCTTATAGATAAGCGATCTAAGGAGGGGTTTGACCCTTCCCCCAAAAATGAAATGGGGAAATCAAAAAAATTTTGTGAGAATAAAGTAAACCATACTGACTCCATCTTGTGACTAAATTCTGGAACTTATTCAGTTCCTTTTTTAGTCAATTATGTGTCTAACCAAATTTCTGCCTAGGAAAAAATTTTAATTCAATTATGGAAACTTGAGAAGAATATATTGTATTTTTTGAACCTAGACCTGCATGGCTAGGAAGCTGGATCATTTGCCTTTGTTTAGAGACTCTTAACTAAAGAATTCGGTTATGCTGACTTAGTCAAATAACAAGATAGAAAACCAGTCAAATCAGAAGATAACGCAAGGGTTTTCTCAAAATTATACTGTTTCAGGGCAGTTAGGTTGCACAGTGAACAGAGCACTGGCCCTGGAGTCAAGAGGACCTGAGTTCAAATTTGACCTCAGATACTTAATAACTGCCTAGCTGTGTGACCTTGGGTAGGTCACTTAACCCCATTGCCTTAAACAGAAAATTAAAAAAAAAATACTGTTCCCTTGCTCTTTTGATTGAATGCAAACATTTATGGGGAGTGGGACACCTTTTTCTGATTTCAAGGAATTTCACCTGTTCATTTGCTCTACCTTCCAACTTGGAAAGCTTATAATCTTTCCTTTAATTAGAAATCATATTATACAATTTTGGTTTATATCCTGGTAATTGTTCATTTTGATGCAATAAAAATCTTTCTCCCCTAGGAATCAGAGTCCAAAGCCAAGCTGAGGAGGCCTGGTCCCAATTTTTAATGCAACTGTCACACATTCCTTAATAAATTTATATTCTTGGCAGCTTGAACCTTTGTTTCTTTAACCATTTTAATCAATTCACAGATGATATTCTGCATTGTAGCCATCATACCATGTGGTCTCTCATGTATTTGAATATGTTTGCATGTGTCTGTTTGTACGTTAATTTCCCATACTAGAAGGTAAGACTTTCTAAAGAAAGGTTCATTTCTCACCCAAATAAAGCCAGATCTACATAAATAGAAAAATGTCAATTCTCATGGTTAAGTTGAGCTAAAATAATAAAAATGACAATCTACCCAAATTAAATAACTTATTAATGCCATACCAATTAAACTACCAAATAATTTTTACTGAGCTACGAAAAACAGTAACAAAATTCATCTGGAGCAACAAAACGTCAAGAATAGCAAAAGGACTGATGAAAAAAAAACAAAGGAAGGTGGCCTAATGCTACCAGATATAAAAAAAAAGCAAAACAAAACTATACCATAAAGCAGCAGTCATTAAAACTGCCTGGTATTGTTTAAGGAATAGAATAATGGATCATTGGATTAAGATAGGTTCAAAAGAAACTGCAATAAATGAACACAGTAATTTACTGTTTGACAAACTCCAAGACAGTTTCTGGGATAAGAATTCACTATTTGACAAAAATTGTTGGGAAAACTGGAAAATAGTATGGCAAAAACTAAGCATAGACCCACATCTCACACCCTGTACCAATATAAGGTTAAAATGGGTATAGAATTTAGACTTAAGGGGTGACACCATAGATAAATTAATAGACCAAGAAATACTATACCTATCTGGTTAATAGAAAGGGGACAAATTTAAGATCAAGCAAGAAATAGAGTACATTGTATAATGCAAAATGAATGATTTTGATTAGATTAAATTAAAACTTTTTGCACTAATAAAATCAATGCTGCCAAAACTAGAAGGAAAGCATAAATCTGGAAAACAATAAACTAGGTGTTCTGATAAAGATTTCATTTCTAAAATGTGTAGAGAATTGCATAAAATTTATAAGGTTACAATTCATTCCCCAATTGATAAATGGTCAAAGGATATGAAGACAGTTTTCAAATAAAGAAAATAAAGCTATATATAATTATATGAAAAAATGTCCCAAATCGTTATTGATTAGATAAATGCAAATTAAAACAACTTTGAGGTATCACCTCACACCTATCAGATTGGCCAAGGTGAGAAAAAAGGGAATATGATCAATGTTGGAGAGGTTGTGGTAGATTTGGGACATTGATGCATTGTTGGTAGAGTTGTGAAGTGGTCCAACCATTCTGGAGCGCAATATGGAACTATCCCCAAAGAGCACTATAACTGTTCATACCTTTTGACCCTGCAATTCCAATTCTAGGCCAATACCAGAAGAAATCATTAAAAATTGGGGGAAGTCTTATATGTTACAAAATATTTATAGTAACTCTTTTGTAGAGGCAAAGAATGGGAAATTGAAGGAGTGTCCATCTACTGGGGAATGACTAAATAAGTTATGGTAGATGAATACTATGAAATACTATTGTTCTTTAAGAAACCATAAATGGTCAAACTCTAGAGAAGCAAGGAAGGAATTACAGGATCTAATGTTGAGTGAAGGGAGTAGAACCAGGAGAACATTGTACACATTAACAATAACATTGTGAGATGATCAACTTGATAGATGCAGCTCCTCTCACTAGGACAATCCTATTAGACCGGTTATGTACAATGATATTGGCATCCAGAGGAAGAAAAATAAAGCAAAACAAACAAAAAATCCCTTCAGAATCTGAGGAACACTACATTTGCTTTTTTAAAAAAATAGCACTTATATATTTCTTTCCCTTAATCTTCATACCAAAAATCATTAACCTGTAAACATGCTTAACACAAATGTTTAAGTACCATGCTAACCTGACTGTTCACTGCTGAGGGGAAGGGGGAGGGAAGGGAAGGTAGAAGGAAATTTTGTAACTTAGGGATATACATAGGCATCTGGATGAATGTTAAAAATAAACCTTTCATAATTTGTATTTGGAAAAGTAAAACATCAATAAAAAAGAAAAGAAAAAAGTAAACACAGTTGCCATTGTTTTGTCTTTTAATTCTCAGACTAGCAGAGCAGACTTTTAATAAATGCTTCTTTGCACATAGCAGTGTCTTAATAAGTACTTATGTATTTGTTGAATTGAACTGGATTTTTCTTTGATTTATTTATCAAATGAATTAATTATATTATTTTTATTTTATATATATTAATTTTAAACAGTGATTATATATTTTTAAATGGTAGATATTATTTGTCCCATTTCATTCTAAATAAAGTCTGTTTCTAACTTATTTTTTTCAAGAGGCACAACATCTCACTCTGCATTTAGACAAAATAATGAGTTCCAAATCCTTTTGATTATATATTTTTATAAGATAAGTGGCTATGAAGAGTGAATAAACTAGATTTTATTAGTAGTTTTAATTATAAAATATCTATAAAGTATTCTGATGCTATATTTTGGGAAAGAGAAAGAAAGAATATTCATGTTTTTAATGACAGAGGTATGTTTCGAAGGACTTTTCTCAATTATTCTTCCTGTCTCTTGGGCTTTGGATTAAAGTTACAATATACCAGACTGGCTTTCTACAGTCTTACTGCAAAGCTGCTTAAACAAAGCCAAGAGAATTACCCAAGACATGTTTTCTCTGTTGTTCACTGCAGGGAAGCAAAGTTTTCCAGATAGTTCCAGAAGTTGTAGTAAATTCCATTGCACTTTTACTTTTGGTCATTGGTAAACAAACTTGATTGGTGTCTTACTCATTGACTCAACCACTCAGTGACTCATCAGAGATGTGTTTCCTAGCGTGAGAAGGGCTTGTGAAGACAAAGAAAAATCCACAAGTTGTTTGTTAACAGCTCACATTACTGAGAGCCATCAAAACAACTTCAACTACTTACAATAAACTTGAGGAAATCAAGTAAGAACATTAGGAATGATTTTTATGCTTTGGAGAATTCATGAATAATCAGATACAGACAGGGGATTGCCAAAGGTCTTAATTTCCTATTTATCAAGTCATGGGTTTGACTAGATCACAGACTGTAAAGTCCATGCTAGATTAAAGTCCCATAATCCTTAATAGTGAATATAAGTCTTTTATTCTGGATTTAATTTAATTTATTTTGATCTAAATATCCTGGATTTAAGTTTAAATATCTTCCTTACACAATTTTAAACTTTGCTTTAAATCAACAATTTAAAACTCAAAATGTTACTGATAACAACATTTAATAGGGATGGCTTCCCAATTTAAAATAATGAACTGTTTCCAAAGTCATTCTCCAGGTTATTACAAGGCAGTATGTATGATGAACATACCACAGACCTTTGGAATCCAAAAGACTCAGACATGAATTTAACTTCAGAAATTTACTAACATTGTGAATCTGGCTGTTTACTTGAGAGATGAAGAAGAAATTTACTGGAGTACTAAGACTGTGATTACATCTTTGCTGAAAAGCCTGTGATAAATGGATAATTCACAAAGAAATAATTATTAGATGATGATTGTGACTTGTGAGTTGAATACTGGAGGAAAGGAAGAGGCATGTTCTTCCCTCATTCAGATCTGAACCTTCCTCTGAGAAAGGACCTGGATCAGATGGATTAGGACCAGGGTCCTATCATAGGAAGAAGAAGGTCCTGTACACAGTAACTAAGTGTCATAGACCTGGAAATTTCAAATCTTTTGCTGTTTGCCTTGCTTTGCTTTTGGACAAGGTACTATCCAGGAGACTTTCCTTATTAGTACTGCTGATATACTTAAAACAGTAGGAGAATGAGAAGCAGTGTGACCAGATAAGCCTTCACATCTCCTGGGATTATTGTCCCACTGAAGCACACAGACATGCTGGGATTATATCCAATAAATTGCAAAGATCTACTGACACAACACTTATATAACCCAATATTAACACATGCCTGGACTATTTATAATTTTCTTATCTTTTCCTTTTTTTGTTCTTCCAACTAACTCAGTGGAAGATTAAACTTTCTTGTATATATTCTAGATGAGGTCTTTCTGATTCTCATAACTTCAATGATCTTCCTAACAAAATTTGCCTGGTACTGACCTTGCAAGTACTTGTTAATTCCAACTTCCAAGGTCTTCCTGTAGAGGTTATGGGTATTGATTGATATTACATCTTTAAAAGAAGCTAAAATCTTGGAGAGAGATAGATTAATTATCATTTGACTGTCACAGATGAAAGAGAGTGGATACACATGGAAAAAGGCCTAAAAGAACTTTTGCTAAGAGATAGTTAATTATAAGAGAGAAAGTTCAAACTTTTGAAAGTTTGAACAGAGCTTAGCTCATAGCTTTTGAAGATGTTGAAGAGAATTCTTAAGAAACTTGGCGTTCCATTCTGAGAGAACTGAATGGTAAAATCATAACTCTAGTGTTTGTGGAGAAGTAATGATAACTATCAGTAACTTTACTTGTCATCTTTGTTAAAGTCATTGCATTGCTAAAATGTGTCTTTATTATATCTTTGTTATTACTTTATGTGACCTATTACACTGTTAATAAATTTTACAGCCAGCACATGACCTGGTACATTTTAAATATTTTTCTTCCAAATGAGATAGAATTGATATTTATTTAAAAGTATGGATTGTGGTAGGAGGAAAAGAGAGAGAAAGGATGACCAACAGAGAGAGACTGAGCACATAAACTGATACACACATAGAGGGACAGAGAGAGACAGAGAGACAGAGACAGAAAGAGAGAGACAGAGACACAGACCAAGACATAGACAGAGGCAGAATGTGTTTGTGTCTGTGTGTGTGTGTGTGTGTGTGTCTGTGTGTCTGTGAGAGAGAGAGACAGAGAGAGACAGAGAGAGGATGAAAGAAAGATTGAAAGAATAAGAAGGAAGAAATAAAAAAGAAGATAAGAAGGAAAGAAGTAAGAAAGGAAGGAAAGTCAGAAGAGAGCTATATTTGATAAAAGAGGTTTCTGTTGGAGATTCTGAATTAATGAGATTATTCATTTGTACTAATTTATAGAAAAATATAAGAATATATCCCTATTGCCTTAGAATCTTCATAGAAATCAATAAAAATGTCAGCAGCAGGTAGAGACATATGAGGATTGGTATAGGCAATCACTTTGAAATTGTACACTACCTACTTGACACCTTACTTAGGCTACACATCATGGTATCTTACCTCTAAACCATCCCATAATGTAGTGATTATAGGTGTTTTATTGACTAGTTATTGATTAAATGAAATTTTTTTATAATTTTTTCTGTATATAGACCTAGAATTGGTCAAAGGGTATGAAGAGGTTTATTGCTTTTTGGGGCATAGTCTTATATTACTCTCCAGAATGATTGGATCACTTCACAACTCTATGAGCAATGTATCAATGTCCCAAATCTACCACAACCTCCCCAACATTGATCGTTTTTCCTTTTTCCTCATCTTGGTCAAGCTGATAGGTGTAAGGTGATACCTCAAAGTTGTTTTAATTTGCATTTCTCTAATCAATAATGATTTGGAGCATTTTTTCCATATGATTATATATAGCTTTAATTTCTTCATTTGAAAAATTTATTAATATCTTTGATGAAGATGAGGATAGGGAAGGGGATGGGGAATGACTTGTAATCTTATAAATTTTATGCAATTATCTATATATATATATATTTTAGAAATGAGACCTTATCAGAACTCCTACCTGTGAAGCTTGTTTCCCAATTGTTTTTGCTTTCCTTCTAATTGTGGCAACATTGATTTTATTAGTGCAAACCTTTGTAATTTAATATAGTCAAAATCATTAATTTTGCAGTTTACATTGTACTCTGTTTCTTGTTAGGTCATAAATTTATCCTCTTTCCATAGATCTGATAGATGAGTATTTCTTGGTCTATTAATTTATCTATGGTGTTGCCCTTTATGTCTAAATCCTGTACCCTGACCTTATTTTGGAACAGGATGTGAGATGTGGGTATATGCCAAGTTTTTGTCATACTGTTTTCCAATTTTCCCAACAATGTTTTGTCAAAAAGTGCTCTTATCAAAGAAGCTGATGTTTTTGGATTTATCAAATACTAGATTGCTGTAGTCATTTATTGTAGTTTCCTTTGAACCTATACTAATCCACTGATCCATTAACCAGTACCAGACAGTTTCGATGGATGCTGCTTTATAATATAGATCTGGTAGAGCTAGGTTACCTTCCTTTACTTTTTTCCCATCAGTTCCCTTGCTATTTTTGACCTTTTGTTGCTTCAGATGAATTTTGTTACTATTGTTACTAAAGTAGTTATTTGGTAGTTTGATTGATATGGCACTGAAGAAATAATTTAATTTGGGTAGAATTGTCATTTTGATTATGTTTACTCAACCTAACCATGAATAATTGACATTCACAAAACTCTTAAAATAACTCTGAGATAATTTAAATATTATTATCAGGACCATACAATATAATACAGCACGATGATATAAAGCAATACAATAAAACACAGCACAATAAATAAATAAATAAATTTTAAGGTATTGTCATCTATAGTGATATGACATGCCATGACATATGATGTTATGAAAAGATAAGATGGTAGGATGAATAGGATTATTGTGTAGTAGAAAAACTGGTGATTTTAGAGACAGGAGAGAAACACAGGGTCCATATTTTTTTCTGCTTCAAGGAGACCTCAATGAGTTTCTCTAGCACATTAGACTTTAGGAGGGAAGAAGGGAAAAAGCAGAGAAGAGGGAATAAATAAAAAGCAGTCCAATGTACTTAACTTCTTGAAACTTTAAACTCAACCTCCTTGCTCAGTGTAATCCATTATCCCCCCCCAAACTTCCTAGAACTCCTCAGTTTCTTGATAGTCATCTGATTTCATATTCACTTTCTTTCTATTAGACTGTGGAAAAATTGTACCCCTTAATTTATCAGCTTTTATTCTTTTTTCTCCTGTCACAAAGAATAAGTGACCTCTGGCCAATTATGCCTTATGAATAAAAGAAAAATTCTCACCTTTTTGTCTTGGTAATCATGTGTTAATAATAATAATAATAATAATAATAATAATAATAATAATAAAAATTATTTAGATAGTGCTTACTATATGCAAGATATTATGCTAAACATTTTACAAATATTATTTGGTCTGTGTATTTAGAGATAGAAGGAGTCTTAGAGATAGGACTTCCTCATTTTAAAACTGAGGAATTTGAGGTCCCATAGAAATAAGTAACTTTTCCAAAGTCAAGACATGACTTCATGACCTCTGATTCCAGAATTCAGTACTTTTTTTATGCTACATCACATTCTGTACAAGCTTATTCATAGAGAAATGATCCTTGGTGCAAAATGTTCTGATTTCTCTTAAGCTAATTATATTCTGAGATTATGTACTTGTATGATATAATTAAAAAATGGTAAATTAAATTCACCTAGGAAAACTTACTGCCTTCATGGATTTCTTCCAATTCCATGATGGAGGATAATTTCATAAGGTTTTTGATTTGTAATTTTTGGATAATATGTAACAGGCTTTAGAACTGCTGAGGTTTTTCCCTATCGAATTGGGAAACCATTTTCTTCATAATGATGGCCATAATTCTGCCAAATAAACTGTTAGACTTTCACCACTCTGTAACATAATCGGCTGCAGAACAACTTTATTAGGTTTCTTACACAGCTCATTCAAAATTTAAAGAGGATACATTATCAACTACCTTTAGAAAGTGATTGTTCTATTCTAATTTTAACTCTCAATTACATGATTACTTTCTATTGTGTTTGGACAAAGCATTTTTTTTAAAGTTTCATCGTGACCTTATTAAATAGAAATGGCATTGAGACTTTGCTGCTTAGGAGTGAATCACTTGATTTCTGTGAACATCAATTTTCTCATCTGCAAGAGTTGTTTGCATGGCTTATTCCCTAAAGCCTCGTTCATTTATAGCATTTAATATTCCATTATCCAAGGGTATTCACCTGTTCCCTGACCCCCTTGCCTCACCCAGTGCCTTTTGGACAGCAAATGTTTGTTGAACGGATTAAATAAGTTACTATAGGGAAGCATTATTAGAAACATTAATATAATGGACAAATATAGTACTTCCTGTCATGAACCTCCAATTACCCTGGGTGCTTTCATTCTAATACAAGGTGAGGTCATTATGTAAGCATCTATCAAAGAACAGCATGCAGACAGCTGCTTACTTCATATTTACATAGAACCATACCTGAGCAAAGCTAATTATTAATTCAGAAATGTGTTGAGGTTTTTTTTTTAGTTGCATAAACATTTATTTAGTCATTGCTTATAACAAATAGAAAAAATGACTTTTAAATAATAATCTAGAGTTTTGATATGTTGAATGATTTAATATAGCTACCAAAGAACTAGAATTTTAGAAACAACAGAACATAAAGGTGAGAGAACTGAATTGGCATTTGAAGACCTGGATTCAATCTCAGGGATTTGATAGCTGTGGGACCACAGAAAAGTCATTTAAATCTTTCAGTTTTTCTTTCTGTAAAATGGAATAAAGTTGTTTACATTTCACAAGATTAGGGTAGGGAGTTGCATATAAATATTTTCCAACTTGAGTGAATTGGTCATTGGAAGGAACTTTGTTAATTTTCAGAAAATATTTTTATTAAAATGATAGAATTCTTCACACCTTGTGAAGAATATTGGTTTAAGTTAAATAGAAATATGACTTTGCTTCTTGTTAGATACTGTATGATTAGAGGTATAGAATAACAACCAACTCTCCCCCCCCAAAAAAAGCATGTAAAAGACACTTTAAAATTTAATCTGCATCATTAACATTTTCTCCATCACTTTGTTACATTTACACAATCAAGCAAAATCAATCAAGTCCTGATTTGTATTATTTGATTTCTTATATAAATGATCATATGAAATTTTAATAGCTGGTCTTTTCTGAGAGGTGGTTTCAAGGTAGCCCTGTGTCCAAGTCAATTCTTCTACAAGGTCCCCTACCTCCTCCTTACAGATAATTCAAAGCCTGAGAAATTATCCAGAGTTCTATTCAGAGTCACATAGATAGTATATCACTGTAAAAGGACTGAATTAACTTTTAAGTTTGTTAAAAATACACAAAAATGCTTATGGTCTAGAGATATCTATATATACATGTTTACATATATATGCACATATGCATTCATATACATATTCATATACATACAACTATCTTTCTATGATTATTTGACTATAGTTCTACATAGAAACAGTCGTTTTTTTGTTTTGTTTTTTGCAAGCCAATGGGGTTAAGTGGCTTTCCCAAGGTCACACAACTAGGCTATTATTAAGTGTCTGAGAACAGATTTGAACTCAGTTCCTCTTGACTCCAGGGCCAGTTCTGTATCCACTGAGACACCTAGCTGCCCCAACAATTGTTTTTATGAGCAAAATATCTGATAACTTAGTATGGTCTACATATATTTCTATAAATTTTCCTTTTTCCAAATTACAGTGGAAATGGAAGCATCTAAACAGTGCCAATCCCATCTTCCTTACCATAGAAAAACACTATTAGATGACTTATTGACCTAAAGGATTATTAGTCACTGAAACTAGCTAAGGTATTGTATTTCTCTCTGGACCAGACTAGTCAGAGAAATAATATGCTCTCCTTCAGGGATCATTTGGCTCTGGCCTGGATATTTTTGCTCCTCTCAAGAACAATAAAACTGTGATAAATTTAATTTAATGCTAACTGTTTTAATGGAAGCAAGAAATCTCTCTCCCACTGACCTGCCCATGGTACCTGAAATTATATCAGCATAGAGTGATTCCTTTAGTAAAGACTTAGAATCTCCAAAATCACTCCATTAACCAAACAAACAAATATATTTCTGTATAAGCTTACACATTATTGGCTTTGGATGCCATTAATATTTAAATGACGATTTATTTAGCAGGCCAGTAAAAATGAATTGAGAAAGACTGGCCCATAAAAAATGAATTGAGAAAGACTGGCCCATAAAGCAGTTACATTTTGTTTGCAGAATAGGGAAGACAGGGAACTTAGAAGTCATCTAGTTCAACTCTGAATTTGCAATAGGAAGACCTAGCTTCTGATCTGGTTCTGTTGCTAGGACTGGAGTAAGTTCCTTTTCTTTTCTGGTCTTCAGGTCCCTCATGTCTATTTAACTATTGAATGGCAGTGTCAATCTCTCAAACTGCTCCTATACAGCAAAAAGGATTTGGGTACTAGGAACTCTCATTTAACCTTTTGGTTTGTATTTAGTATCTCTTGGTACTTAAAAGATTTGGAAATTTCCTGTTCTAAAGCATCACCTCTCTCTATGGGTCAAATAACTACTGAGTTATCTTTGAAATTCCATCAAATGGTGAAAAATCTACCACCAAGGAATAACAGAATCAAATCTATATCGAAGGAGACAAGTATGTCAGGATAATGCATATAGCATTTTTGTTTTCTAGTATAAATCAATAACAAAAACTCAATGTATAATTTTAAAAAACCCAGCCAAGTGACTGTGAGCTCACTCTTCTCCTAAATTCTAGAATACCATAGCTATAAGGCTGATTTGGATTCAGCTGATCTTGGAAATAAAGAGTTTGTCACCTATATTGAGAAGTCAAAAAGAATGAAACAACATAATTATCACAGGTTGTTTGGTCAATATTAGAAGTACTTCTTTTCTTTAGGTATTCAAATTGATATTTACTCCTGGCAGGGAAAATGGACTTTGCATCTGAGTGATCATGGAAACCAGTCCTGTAACCAGACATGGAATTTCGTCCTGAATAACTTGTTGATAGATAACTGGCATTTTTGGTAGAGTACCACAATAATTAGCCTGAATAAACTAATTACCTGACCCTGGCAAGGAGAAACCTATCCTCAAATTTGGACCCCTGGCATTCTCATCTCCTATCTGCTGCTTCCATATCTCTTCCCACTGTCTTACTTTGTTTTTGCTATCCTGCTCACTCATCCCTCTTCTCCACATCTATCACTCTAACTTTGTTCTATTAATAACCTGAGCCTGTAGCTAAGGAATTCAAACTTGCATTGCCTATTGGAATCCCTTTGTCCTTTATTCTACCAATCTTCAAAGTGTGAAAATTCTCAATCCAAGGTCACTTCTATTCTTCACTCATATACTCCTCTCTTGCTTCTCTGCTAGTAAATGGACACTACTAAGGGAAGTAATATCATACTGATGACTATGTCCATTACAGATTCATGTTGCCAGATTTCAACCAGTCCCTCACTGGTTCATGGAAATTCTTTTTTCAATTTCTGTCTCATTTGTCAAAATATAAAACATTTTCAGACATTTCCCCTCCCTTTTAGAATCCTATAGTTACCTCTTTTGAATAATGAGATTAGGATCATAGATCAAAGACGCTGAAGGCAATTTAGGGATTATCTAATTTGAAAACAGCATTTTACAGATGAAGAAACTGAGGCCTAAAAGAAATTAGGTGATTTGGTTAATGGAATATCTTTTGTGAGAACTAGTTAAAAAGGTCTTTGCCACCATTTCATAAAGTACATGGCAGGAGCCAGGGGGAAATGTTAGAAGCCTGGAAAAGTAGAAGGGGGATAAGTTGTAAAGGGAAATATAAATCAAGAGGATTTTATATTAGTTCTTAGGCATGAAAATTATCTACTAGAGTTTACACTTTGCTTCAGGGAAATAATTTTAACAGATAAATGACAGATGGATATGATTAGAAAATCATGAAGTGAAAAGGGTCTGCTCCATGATAATAACAATGTCAGGGAAGAGAAGGGTCATATGCACGAGATGTTACAAAGGTCAAATCTATAGACTTTGGCAAAATATTGGAAAAGAAGGGTGAAAAGAGTGAGAGGTGGGAAGATGATGCCTAGTAGGTGAGCCTGGGTGACTGGAAGGATGGAAGAAACTTAGACAGAAATAGGGAAGTTTGGAAGAAGGAAAGGGAAAGAAAGATGAATTCAGCTTTGAAAATACTATTTGTAGGGGTGGCTAGGTGGTGCAGTGGATAGAGCACTGGCCCTGGAGTCAGGAGGACCTGAGTTCAAATGCGACCTCGGACACTTAATAATTACTTAGCTGAGTGGCCTTGGGCAAGGCACTTAACCTCATTTGCCTTGCAAAAATCCTAAAAAAATACTATTTGTAATATATCTAAGGGGCAATGACAATTAGATATCTGACAGGCAATCAAAAATGCATGACTAGAAGTGGTGAAGATTTTAGGGATATGAGAATCAGTAGCAAAGAGAACAAAATTGGGTTTGTGGGAGCCTATGAGATCACTATGTGAAACTGCATAAGGGGAGAAGAGAAGATCCAGAGCAGAGCTCTGTGAAAACCCATATTTAGTGGGCATGACCCTGATGAAGATCCAGTAAAGGATAATGAGTGGTTAGATAGATGGAAGGAAAAACAGGGTAGAGTGATATTACAGTTAGCTAAAGAGAAGAAATTATTAAGAAGGTGATTAATAGTGTCTAAGATTCCAGTGAAATGGAGAAAGATACAGATTGTGAAAAGATTTAGTAATTGAGAGATCATTGGTGACTTTAGAGATAGCAATTTCAGATAAGGTCAGAAAGTAGACTACAGAAAATTAAGAGTAAAAAGGAAAGCAAGAGGAAACATAAATTATAGACAGCCCACCAAACTGGGTTAATGTGTTAATGTATTCATTCTATTTGTGATTCCTTCATGTATTCCCCTTCTAGCCTTCAGGTCTCTGATTTGAAAATGGGGAGACCTAGGTTCCACTCTAAATTTATACTTTTGTTGTTGTGTGATATTGGTTAATGCTGTAATTTCTCTGAACCACAGAATTCCAGGGTTGAAAGGGATCTTTGGGCTTTAGATTGATGGGTATTCATTATAAGTAGCTTGGATCTAGACTTTTCTTACTATTTCTTGACCATCTTTATGTACTTGTGCTCCAGACATCATTCCCCAATTTGCTCCCCAAGCTTCCATTCAGGGACTTTACATTGTTGAACACTGATATTATGTACCATATAATCAGATACATAATGCTACTCATCATCATCATTTCATTTTCAAGTGAGGATTTTATCTCCTATTTCCTACATTAGCTCTGTGAAACAAAATTGAAATAAACACCACCAAAGCAGTTCTTCCTGATCACCACCCCTGGAGATGTGTTTGGTTTCTTTGTAAGTGTACAAATTATGTGAGGGCAGATACTCTCTAGTGTTTATATCTCTAGCAGTACCAGTGCTTAAAAAGTGCCAAACATTTTTCCATTCCATCTCAGAGACCATACAATTCAATCCATGTCAGAACAAGAATATTCTCTAAAACAAAACTGAAAGCTAATCTAATTATTGCTTTTTTTAAAGGCCACGGAGGAGAAACACACAGACTCCCAAAGCAGTTCAACTTCATTGTGAAGGCATTTTTTTCCCCACCATTTTCTTAATTCACAAATTGAAATTTTTGCTTTTGTAACTTTCAAACACTGTTTCTAATTTTGCCTTACTGAGACAAATGGGACAAGATGAATCTTTCTTCTAAATGATATTCTTCAACTGAATGAAGTTAGCTATCATGTTTACCTCCAGGTTAAACATCCTTAATGTCTTAAATTGATTGTCACATGGCATGTTCTCAAGGCAGTGAATTATAATAGAAAATGACTAAAGTCAGAATCTATGCTTCAATCTGAATTTGATTATCAACTACCTATTCAACTTTGAGCAAATCATTTAATATCTTCTACCTTCACTATCCTTGCATGTAAATTTAAAAGGTGGACTAAATGGTCTCTATCATCCCTTATAATTCTAGATAAATGATTCTTTTATCTCCTTGACATTGTTTGTCAATGTCCTTCTTAAAACGTGACACTCAGAGACAGACAAATGTGATCTTGCTGTGGAAGATTCCGGAGATTATCAATTTCTAAGTTGGTTTCTTCATTTTTAAAATGGGAATTAAAATTGCAATACTTACTTAACAAAGATATTGCAAGAAACGATTTTTAAATTTTATAATTCTATGTAGATGTGACATGATTATAATATAAAGTTTCTAAAAGAAATGGCATTTCATATTGTATAAAATTCTGAACTTGAGTTTGGGAAAAACTTGGGTTCTAATTCTGCCTCTGAATGTATATGACTGTGAATCTGGGCAGCTTTTAACCATTATGTGCCTTAGTCAAGTCTGTGTGATTTACCAAGTAAATCATAAAATATCATGATCTGAACTGATGGAGGGGAATTCCCATATTATGACTATTTTACTCTGATGAAATCAGTGAAATTACCAATTTTTCAAAAATTTCCCTTCACAAAGTCCTGATGTTATTATTATTCAGTCCATTCAGTCATGTCTCACTCTTCTTGACCCCATTTGGGATTTTCTTGCCAAAGATATTGAGTGGTTTGCCATTTCCTTTTCTAGCTCATTTTATAGTTGAGGAACTGAGGCAAGCAGGACTAATTGACTTGCTGAAGGTCATAGAGCTCTTAAATTTCTGAGACCATGTTTGAATTTATGAAGAATTCAGGCCTGGGCTCTTTCCATTGTGTGTCACTGAATTGCCTCTGTCCTCTTGTGAAATTGTGGAGACCTTTTTCTGGGTCAAGATATCTGGCGGAAATGTCTTTTTTTCATATCTCTGAGAGGGGATTTCTGAGAATTTATATATAACAAGCATGAGGAAATGTTGAAAATTGCTCAAATTTCCCTAAGCTTGATGGATATTTCTATATTATTCTTTATTCAGGCTCTTGTGAATGAATGACTCTGAAATTAATTCTTTCCTTTCACTTCCTGTCCTTGGAAACAGGGTAGGCATCAACTCTTTATAAAGCATTATGTTAAGAATTGTGCATACTCTAAAGAAGGTTAAAACCATCTCAAGGAGCTTATTCATTCATTTCAGAAAGGGGAAATAATACCATTCTGTATATTTTCTGGTGACTAGCATGAAGATAATCTTACCAGGTTTTTTTCTATCTAATCTCAAATTTGCAGACTTAAGTGGGCTAGATTAACATCTTAATTTGGCAAGATAATAATGTTTAGTTTTTTTCTTTATATGATCAAGAAAAGATATTAGGTCTAAGAAGATAATTAATTAAGCTCTACATAGAACAGGGTTACCTTTCTATTATGTCTTTCAAAATTTCCCAGAATTGTTCTTCAGTTTCAATAATTTATCAATTGAAATTAAATTATATATATATATATATATATATATATATATATATATATAAAACATTATATTTGCTTTTTATCAATTCTGTTTTGGATTGTGCAACATTATTCTAATTATTCCTGGCAATAATCCTTCTCAATTTTTCTTATTCTATCTTACTACTTTTTTGCCAATAAGGCATTTCTAAATTCAAATGTAATAAATCTCTTATGCATGTAGTTTTAAATAATTTAAGACAAGGAAAACAAATGTAGCATGTTAAAAGTGTAGGAATAGGAAGTCAGTTTTGTTTTTTGATTCAAATTTCTTCATATTATAGTTATTGTAGATTTGGTATATCAAATAGTACTAAAAGATGAGGAGTAGTTTGTGGATAAACAGAAACATCTAAGAACGCAAGAATAATTATATTCAGGAAGAGTAATTATAAAAATAACAAACATATATGTGTATATGAAAAAAAATCCTGAAATTTATAGACACAGTTCATCCTGTTGCTTTCCAGTTGGATAATTTTGTAATTCTCATTGTGTGAAAAATCACCATATAGCTATATTCTGTTTAAAAAAAACATTCAGATGATGAGAGTAGTGGTGGGGGTCTGATTGGGGGAGGGATTGCTGTCAAAGATTTGAAGTCAGAAGACCTGAGTTCAAATCTCAACTTTGCTGAACATTATCTGTATCTTAACCTCTTTAGGCTGAGGTTCCTCATTGAAGTAAAATGAGAGTATTAGCCTAACTGGCCTATAAGGTCTCTTTGAACTCAAAAAGCTGTAATATTATGCTTCCCTAAAGAAAATTAATATTGTTTTCCATCATTTTCCATTAATATTCCATTTCTTTCATTTTCTCAATATCTCAGAGTCCTTTTTGTAAGCTTCTTTTCATTTAGAACACACTGCTTTGAATTATAATCATTTCTGTTTATATCTTGTGTTCTTGAACACTTTGAAGGTAGAGATTTTGATATATTTCTTTTTCTCTCCTTCCCTTCCCTCCCTTCCCTACCCTTCCTCTCCCCTCCCCTCCCCTCCCCTCCCCTCCCCTTCACTTTATTTTTCTATTCTTTTTTTATGGTATGTTTCTCATAGACTTAAATGCAAACTGAATTGATTTGAAATCAACTGAATACCTGTTGAAATTTGTTAGACCTCTAATGGGCAACACACCACTGCCATCTGGTGGCTAATCTTAGACTTTCAGTCAAAAGTTTTAATTATGAAATTATATTACACTTTCCTCAAATTCCTTCATTACATCACTTATATATTTATCAAATATATCTTAAACACTTTTTTATGTATGAGGTATTATGATAAAAACTCTGTTGGAGATACAGCAATATATTTATAAAAAAGTCTATTGGAAATGACCTTTTAGGGGCGGCTAGGTGGCGTAGTGGATAAAGCACTGGCCTTGGAGTCAGGAATATCTGGGTTTAAATCTGGTCTCAGACACTTAATAATTACCTAGCTGTGTGGCCTTGGGCAAGCCACTTAACCCCCTTTGCCTTACAAAAACCTAAAAGAAAAAAAAATGACCTTTTAGTCGGGTCGTAGTTTAAAAAAAAAATTCCCTCTAGCTTAGAATCTCTTATATTCTGAAATGTCCTTGATAGTCATTATAGTAATTTACCACCACTGTATGTAAGTCACTTTGTAAAATGAAGAATTAATTAGTCTCATTCCAGTGACTGGTGAGTTTTAAAATTATTCTTGAAGGTTATTCTATATCCTATAATCATTAAAATAATTTGAATAGCAACTTTTTCAATTGTACAAAAACAGCAACAATGACATCTTCTCTCATGTAGAATATGAGCTTCTTGTATGCAGGGATTATTTTATTTTTTATGCAACACCAATTTATGAAGAATACAACTAACATTTCACATAGTGGGTATTTAATAAATGCCTGTTACGTTTGCATTATCTTAAATTATAAGTGTTTGCAAATATGCTTCCTTAAAAAAAGTACCTATTGATCCAATTGCTCAGCCAGAGTCCTTGTATGGGATCAGGAGGACTATTGGAACCAGGAGATAGGCAGTGTCCCATTTTCACATCACCCTGTCTTCTGTATTTGTAGATTAGGAAGAACAAACCAAGAAGTTGCTAAAATTAATGGGAAGCTCTCTTAATTCATACATCATGTAGGCCATGAAATGATTTCATCTTGTCTCAAACTTTTTTTAACTATTGTCAAATTTTAGAAGTGGCTTTAACAAAATTACTCTTCTTGTTCAGTATTGGGATGAAATAAAGCGCCTGCTTTGCCTTAACATAACAGAAATATGCAACAAGTATACAGTAGCTTCAGGCAGAATATGATAAAGAGTCTAGTGAATTCCATGATCTTTAGAAATCTTCCATCTTGAAGGGATCCTGTCCGAATGTGATTGATTTGTGACTTTTGGCCCATTAAGGTGACCAGAAAGTTGCATCAAGGAAACCCCCAATGAGATCCTAGGACCACTTAATCTCCTTTTAGGGTAAACTATTTTATATTGCAGGAGAGAAGGATGAATGTAGGGATTAACTCATATTGTGGGGAAAACTGTTAGTTTTTTCTTTAGGATCCTTTATCTGGCAAAGTGAGTAGGTTTCTAAATGCTCATGTGGGAGGTGAAGGTGTAGAGGCTCCACACACTGCAAAAATGTTAAATTTATTTCACCATCTGGATTTTGTAAGAAAATTTTTTGGATAAATAAACAATTCCTCACATTATTTGAAAGGTTAACTTTCCAGAATTAAAATGCCCTATGGAAAAGATGAAACTGTTTCTTCCATTGCAAGGGAGAGATTGTGAATCACCAAAAATGAAGGGTTTTCTGTGAACTGTTTCTAAATAAGGGGACTCAGGAAATTTTAATAACAATTAAAAGTGCCCCCTGGGGGGACATTTAATTGGGAATGAAGAATGTCATTTTGTGCCATATTCATTTTATGTGAGATCATCTTGAATGTTCTGGGTTACATGGGCACTAAGATGGAAGACTAGACATTTCCTCTGATCCCTACAACTTCTCAAATTTCTCCAAAACAAGAATTCTACCATAAAGAGAATTTCTACATAGATTTCTACATATTCACATGAGATGTGACAGAAATCTCCATGGTCAATATACCCAGAATCCAAAAGAAGGTGCTAAAAAATAAACTATGAACTGATACTTCCTAATTCTGAGATCACTTGGACACCTTCCCTCACCACCCATGTTTCCAGCAGTGAGACTGCTCTAGAAGATTTAAGGTCACAACATAGGCACATAAGATTTACCCCGACATCCTGGTTTTCCTTTCCTTTTTTAGTGTCATGGAGACCCTGCCTTCGGACAGTGGAAATGTGTCTTACCCTAAGATAGAAAGTTATACAGCCATAGTCCTTTAGGAACAAAAGCATGTTCCAATCTGATGCTTTCAGGCTAAAACCTAAGAAACAGAGGAAGAAGGACAGAACACAAAGCAGGACCCTATGTATATGAGGAGTTGTTCAACTCTTCATTATGCCATCTGTCCAGGACTAGCTCTGATCACCCAGAAAAGTCAGAGAACAAGGCTAGTAAACTATGACTTTTTTTTTAATCAAAGACCATGATATCAGGTAGGTGGAACCATGACAAGCAGGCGAATTGGATTTTTAGTAAGGGGCTTCTTTCTCCTCTGGAGCTATCTGGGTCTGTTGGCTAGATATAAATCAGGATGACTGGAGATGGCCCTAGTTGTGAGGGAATAAAGGTTAAGTGACTTGCCCAAGGACACAGCTAATAAAAGTCAAGTGTTTGAGGACAAATTTGAATTCAGGTTTTCCTGATTCCAAGGTTGTTTCTCTATATACTTTATCACCTACCCTAGCATGGGAAAGGTGCTAATATACTTTAAGATATCACCCCCCCAAAAGAAAGCCCAATCAGAGAGGAGGGAGACAGAAAATGAGTGGTATGAAAAAAAATGGGAAAAAGGGTGAACTTATCAAAGATTTGAGGAAGAAGAAAACTCAAAGTATGTAAACAGAAACACAAATCAGCAGGAAAAAAAACCCTTAATAACAGAAAGAAATATGACCTCCAAATCTAATAAAAAGTCAAGTATCTCTGAATATTACAATATAAAGTTAAATGACATAATACTTGATAAAATAGAGGATCTTGTGGATTTGAGAAAAACTTGGATCCACACCATGTTTCTAAGTGGTTCAAAAGAGAAATGAGCATTGTGAGAGCAGAATGTATGACCTACACAGCAAAAATAATGGGTAGAATAGAAAAACAAATTTTCAATGGCAAACTTCACCAAAGAAACAAAGGAGAAAACAATAGAGTGGCAATGTTAATGCAGAGAAGTGGAGAGAAACAAAAAGGCAATATGGTTAAAAGAAAATATGCAAACTTTATGATCACAATATACTGATCACAAAGACAATATATGTGGAAACATCTTAAAAAATGATAGTCTACCAAATCTTGGAAGGACAAAAATATCTTACCATCAAAGTAAAGGAAAGAATAGAAAAGAACTATCCAGAATTTCTGAACATAGAAAATGAAATACCAATAGAAATAATTCATACATTGCCTCCAGAAATAAAACAAAACAAACATAAAGAAGCAAGGATGCAAAATCCAAGGCACTTTTTTAGTTCAATTTAATAATTCAATTCAATTCAGAAAAGAGTTCTTCAGGGGATCAGAAAAAAAAAAGACCTCAATTTCAAAGGAAAGTAAATCTGAATATGCACCCACCAAAAATATAAGAGGGAATGGAAGAACAATTTAACTCAGCATGCAACCTAAGGTGAATTGCTTTGCAAATCTGAGCTTAATCATATGTGAAAAAGATGGATGTTCAATAATAAAAAAGGTGATTAAAAAAAACCTCAGAGCTAAAAAGAGTATTTGCTTCTCAAACTCCCCAAACAACACCACATAATTCTAATCATTTTTGTCCACTTGAGCTTTATCCTTTAAGGAATTCATTCTAATAAGGCACGGGACCTTGTAAGTCCTCTATTAATAGTAGGATAAATGAGAAATTTAAAAGTTAACTAAATTTAAATATTTTAAAGAGACAAATGAAGAGTTAAAATAGCATTTACTAAGGAAATTGATATCCTATCTAGTCTACCTTATATTCAGCTAGGTTCACTTGTTTATGACTCAACAAATGTGTAATTAAAGAGCATTCATGTGGAAAAGATGCTACAATAAAGGGACTCCTCTTCTCTGGTGTTTTAGAATTGCAAGGACCATTAGCCACCTGAGTCTCAAATCACCAATTTCATGCCCAATTCTCTGAAGCCTAAACTCCATCCCTCCCCCACAGAAAGGTTCGTATTTGTTCATATCTTCAATACATTAAGTTGGAGAAGAATAAATTTGCTTGATTGTCATAAGCTGTACTATAATAGGATTGTAAATAATAGAAAGATGTTTGTCTCAAGAAGCATTTTAACTGTTGCATATTCTGTCCTTGATCTTCAAGGTCCAAATTCAAAATGGGTCCTATCTTTTTCACACGATTTTATAGAGATGACTATAGACTATAGGTAACGTTTTTGAGATTTGAGGGGTAACTATGGAAGAAATAGAGAAGGAATATTTTTTTGCCACCTTGATGTGGCATATTGTATAATGCCAATAGTATAATTTGGGTAGCTCATATGGGAAATGTAGTCAACTTTCAGAACAATCCCATCCAATTCAATAATTGAATGAAAAAATTTTTATAAAATATTTACTTATGCAAAGATTCTATAAAGAATTCAAACAGAAAAATAAGGCAGTCTCTGCTCTCTAAGAAGCTTGTATTCCATATTGTTGAACTTGGAATCAGGAAGATCTGAATTGAAATCCCATCTCAGACACAAATTATTTGTACAAACCTAGACAAGTTACACAATTTCTCTTAACCTTGGTTTTCTCTGTAGAATCTGTTATCTGTAGAATACACCAATCCTATAGGATTGTTGTTAAACTCAGATAACAAATAACATATAAAGTTGATTTTATAAGCAGTATAACATAAATATTAACTTTCATTATATGTTGGAGAGACAGCAGATTGAATATATCAACTTCAAGTCAGATGGAAAGATCCCAAGGTCCTTTGAACATAGTGGTAAAGAAGAAGGTAAAGTTCTTTTATTAATATAATTTCCATTTATAATTTATAATTCATTCATAATTTATAATTCATTTAATATTATAAAATAATATTAAATTCTGATGTTGCACCACTTAATAATGCTGAAGGATGTTGGAGTTGAGAACTTTGTTTTCTGGGTCTTTAGCAGTGTGACTACAGAAACTGAAGAAGCAGCTCTAGGCTACAGCTCCACAGGAGTAGATTCTTGAAATGATGTCTTTTGGGATAGGACTGAGATTAGGGCCAGTGGTCTTCAGGGTTCTGGTATTTATTTGCCCATCAGTAGCAATCGATGGTAATGATAACTTTGGGAGGTTGGCTCCTTCCCAGGGATTGCTTTCTTCCATGATGGTTGGAAGGGGGCATTCTAGTATCAGATTGTGGAATTGGGGGAGCACATTATTTCTAGGGTTCTTGGGTTCATGGACTTCTCCCATGGAATTTGGGCAGGGAGAAGCTATGATTAAGTTAACACTGATGGTTTGATTTCCTTGACATGTATTATATCTTGTAAAGCATATCAGATGATAGTTCTAGAGACTGGACTAGAAATAGAATTGTGCTCTTGGGCAGGGGGGCAACATGGTGCTGCCACCCTCAGGGCTCATATTTACCTGTACTGTGGGGCAGTTGATCAGCAGTAAGATATAGTGGTAGTGGTGGTAGAGGGGAAGGTGGGCCTTACTTCACAGTTATTGCTCCCCTTAGTAATAGGTGTAAGTCTTGTGATGGATCAGAATCAATGGTCTCAAACTGTAATGCCTCCAAAAGGGTCTGAATTGTGGTTTGAATTACCTGATACATGCCATTCTTGCTTCTCCCTCAGGGTGCCTCATTGCTTTAGATTGAGTGGATTTCCTATCTCATAGGATTCATAGGTATTGTCATGTACAAGATAGGTAAGTAGGCAGCTGCCAGGGTTACAAACACCAAAAACCAGTGCCTTTCCCCATATAGATAAATGTATGTTTAATGAAAGGGTCTTTTCTTGGTTTCCTTAAACATTTTTTTTTTCTTGTTATAACCCAAGATAACTATGTTATTTTGCTAATAATATCCTTCATTTTCATTTGCCTCTATTTTAAATGACTGAAGACTGGGACTAATCACTTTGATATTGCTTTCTAGGGCATCATTTATTTTTATGGAATACTACCTGAACTGGGAAGACAGATTCCTACATATATTGACTGGATACTCCAAAAATAAGTTACAAAGAGTCTTTGAAAATTCTGACTTACTTTGGAATATGAACCTATGATTGACTGAAGCCAGTGTCAGGATGCTATGTTGTTCAATGAGAAGCATGCTAATTATGTGTAGTCAGAAGGTCGAGGTTCTTGTCCTGGCTTTGTTTCCTGTCTGAGTTCATAAATATCTAGAATCAGCTTTGAATTTAGGTCTTCCTAACTCCAGGCTCAGATTTCTATCCACTAAACCACTTATGACAGAATACCCCTAGGTGACTTGTATATGCTTTGAATAATACCGACTAAATGCTTGGTTGGGAACAATTGTTGGTTCAAATCCTAGAAAAGTGGAGAGTGTTACCTTGGATGCAGGGGCTATCTCATGTGTCACAGAGGAAAGGCTTTTCCAGAATTTTGGTCACTGTTCTTGAATCGGTGGCTTGTGCTTAAGATTCTATGCAGCTAGGGAACAATAGGAGAATCCTTTCAGGTGAGACTTCTATATAAATTCAGTGTGAGGCTAAAGGGAATAGATAAGGAGAATGGAATTCAGTACAATGGAATTCAACTGTGTGTTTCTCTGAATAGAATGCACTTATTAGGTGTGTGGACCCTGGACAAGCCACTTAATCCTGCTTGCCTCAGTTTCCACTTCTGTAAAATGAACTGGAAAAGGCAATGGCAAACCACTCTAGCATCTTTGCCAAGAAAACCCCAATTGGGTCATGAAGAGTGATTGAACAAAAAAAGGGAATCCATGGTATACAGCAGTACCACCATAAATGTGATCCATATCAAGAATTATAGCTATCATCAGAGGAGTAGAACTCCTAAAACTTGCCCCCTTTACCTCAGAAGAGAAGGTGCCATGACATAACAAGAGTAGGATGGAACTTAAAAATTATATGACAGCATTATCAACTGGGGCAGCAGTGAGCAGCAAGGAAAAACACCTGGGAGCAGCTACTACAAGAATTGTTATTAACATAAGACTGGGTGGTCATAAACATGAAAAGAACTTCAAAGTCTAGTATAATCCTCCTTGCTCCCATTTTGCAGATAAGGAAACTATAACCCAAGTCCTTGGACTAAAGTCAATGCTCTCTCTGCTTTACTTCACTCCTCCTACATCTTCTGTCCAAGTTTCCAGGTGGGCGTAAAAGTAAAGAGAGGAGGAAAAAAAATCTCAATATATGGTCTTGAACCAGATCTGCATAACAGTATCATCCACCCCAGAACTGCATAGCAGAAATCCTTAGTGTTCATACTTGAAATAGAGGGCAATTTGATAGCTTCACTCATTTTGACAGGTCCTCAGGAACTAAGGGAAAAAAGTTGAAAAAATGGAGTGAACATTTTAGTATATGTGGTTAAAATAAAATGACTTGGACTGTATGTCTTTTTGTCATTGCACATCCTTCCTTTTCCAGGTATAGTACATTTCTTTCTTGGAAAGGGAGCAGAGAAATCTAGTTGCAGTGTGGTGGAGTCAGTTGGAATTGCCTCCCAAGGTTGCATTGTTAAGTTTTCAGCTTGGGTATTTGCACCACAGAAATTGGCAAATGCTACAAATGAAAATTTTATTGATTATTTTATTGATTATTGATAAGATGATAGAGATAGTATTAATTATTATGGATTAAACACAGAAGTATATCATGGATTTTTTTAATTTTGGAGCATTTTCTATTGTTAAACCTGAATGCAGCAATTCTTCACATAAACAATAAAAATTAAGATGACTGAAAACTCATATCTCTATAGATACATCAGATTTGCAAAGAAATTTTCCTCAAAACAGCTGTGACTCAGAGAGTAAAAATATTATTATGCTTGTTTAATGCCACATAGCTTGTCTACATCTAAGTCAGGCTTAAAGCACTATAATTTTCTCTAAAACCAGTGCTTTCCTCACCATATTATTCCACACCAGGTCAAGCATTCAATATGGTTCCTTAAAGCCTCATACATATATTACTGATAGTCATTTCCATTTACTTTTTAGATTTTATCCAAAATTTGTTTTGTAAGAATGTTGGAACTTAATTACTTTGATAGGAAGAAGAAATGAGAAAGAAAAAGAAGATATAAAAAGAAAGATCTGAAGAAGAAAGAAGAGAAGAAAAAGAAGTGGGAGAAGAAGCAAGGAGGACATACAAAAGAAATGAGGAAGAATGATAATAAGAGAAGAGAAAGGAAAAGAAAAAAGGAGTGGTTAGGACTTTCCCAGCTGAAATTTGAACAATATATATGCAGGCATGGCCAGTATTATTTGCATTGCTTGACCGCTACCTGCAGGCATCCCAGGGGACAGGAATTAGGAGTTGCGATGTTCTCTACTATACTGGGTAGTCACTGAGTTTGATGTACTGATTTTTTTCATTCATATTTCAGTTCTGTTGAGTTAGTTCATTTTGGGGGGAGATAAGGTAAAGTGGAGGGTCAAACAATAATTTCACAATTCAGGGAATGTAGGGTATAAAAAATTTTATAGGAAGAGTTCACTAATTCATCTGTAACTTCTACCATTAGAGTATGGGCTCTTAACTAGAATTATATGGACCACTGATGGGTTCTTGGATAAATTTTTATGAATCTGTGAACTTGAAAGGAAAGAAAATATCCCTTTCTGCACTAACCCTAAACTGAAAGTTAATAATTCCTTCAATTATTTGAAAATATTATCCTGAGAAGTGGTTCATAGACTTCACAAGACAACTGAAGAGATACATGAATAGAACTATTAAAAATTTCTACTTTAAAGTATTTACTTTGTCACTTGGAGGTTAAGGGACTTGCCCATGATTTTGCAGATATTATGTGTCAGAGGCAGGATTTGAACTCATATTTTATGGGCCTCAAGGCTAATCTATTTGTGGTAGAGATAAGACTTGTAGCTAGGTTTTCCTGGTTCCAGTCAGTGTTACTCCTTTGTAGGTGTCATTTCACAGATGATGAAACTGAGGGCTAGATCAATTGGGTGATTTGTCTAGTTGAAACACAGCTACTGATGGTATGAAGTAAGATTTGGCTCTAGGTTTTCTTGACTCTCCATCATGTACTCTACCGTCTAACTCACATTGGTGATAATAGATAATAAGTAAATTTGGAATCTCTTATAAAGGGATGTAGGTAGAGCATAGCCAGTCAGTTACAACAGACAAATTAGGAGAGCACCATAATGTTCTGTAATGATTTAAATTCTATCAATATTGAGGAGGGAGTTGGAAAATTTAATTAAGCATTCAAGAGTACAATAATGAGAAATGAAATTATACTTAAGGTCTATTACATCAGTGAAAACAGAATGACATTAAAGATTATTGGGATGTAGAATATTCTCTGGAGGGAAGCCCAGGAAATTCCTCTCTTAAAAGCAATATTGGCCAAATTCACTACTAGTCTCAGGAATTAGCAGACATTCTGAAGAAATGATTGTAGTTATAATCTGTCTAGGAAATTTGACTCATTATTTCTTCTCTAGCAGATTCATAAAATTATAGAATTTCACTGTGTAAATGGAGTTCAGGCACCATATGGTTCAACCTTAATCTCAGTCAGTCAATTAGAATTTATTAAGTATTAAGCACTGTCTTAACATCACAAATACAAAGAAAGGTAAAAGTTAGTCTTGCTTAGGGAATTCATAGGAGACTGGAAGATATACACACTGGATAAATTGGAGATAATCCCTGGAGAAGAGGTATTGGCATTAGTACAGATCAGGAATGGTTTCATGCAAAAGAAGAGATTTCAACTGAGATCTGGAGAAAGGCAGAAAAGATAGGAGGTGGAGATGAAGAGGAAGAACATTCTAGACATGAATAGACATTAACAATATCTGGGATCTGGAGATAATGTTTCTTTTGTGAAGAAAAACAAAGAAGCCAATATTATAGGATCATAGAGTATGTGACAATGGGGATAAAGTGCATAGGAAGGAGCCAGATTATGAGCAGAGGTGATATAAGAAGTAATCTGGAGTCACTGAAGGTTATTGAATGGATGAATAACATGGTCACATCTTTGATTTAGGAAGATTAATTTGACTGCAAAATGGACTAGAATGGAGAGAGATTTGTGGCAGGTAGGTCAATCAGCATATAACTGAAATGGTCCATGGAGAAGTAAATATGGCATCAATGTATCAAGGATGATGTCATGGTTGTGGAATTTCAGAGAATGTGAGTATAGTAGTTTTCTTGACAGTTAAAGGGAATTTTAGAAATGGAGATGGATTGGGGGGAAAGATAATGACTTCAGTCTTGTATTTGTGTTGAGTTTAAGTTGTCTATAATACACTTTAGACCAAGAATGACTTTTATGATATTTGGTATAAATGGTCTTTGCTTGAGGACTTTTTTTTTTTGCTTGATGACTTTCAGTGCCTGAAGACTACTGTTTTCTGAGGCAGTTCATAGATTTAGCTATTAGAAATTTTTTTTTCCTAACATCAAAATTCAATTTGCCTCCTTTCAACTCCTATTACTTCTAATTTTACTCTCTGAGACCAAGCAAAATCACTCTTTTCCTTCTTTTTTGTCTATCATGTTCCCTTTTAGTCTACTCTCTTCAATCACTTATAATGTTTTGTGAATTAAAGATGGTACACCATCCTGGTTGTATTTTAGAGAAATTTTCATTTATAATTATTCTAGCAAATCTTAATATCTAGGACTTATCACCACACTTCACATTTGGCCTGACTATGGGGATTATCAGCTTTAACCTTGGACATTTTCCCACTAAATGTAATCTTAAATCTCCTAGACCTTTCTAGATTATCAGATTTTAGTACTGATTTATATTGAATGTACAGATCATGAAAACTCCAAAAAACATAGCCTTTTATACATACTTCTCACAGCAGAATGGATAATGTCAATATGTAGAAGAAAGTACTATAGAACTTAACTATTCCCACAACTATTACAACAAAGATTAGAGAAGGCCAGCAAGCCAGTGTTGAAGACCTCTGAGGAAGAAATTTTCCATCCTATGTTCTTAGATTGTGTTCTTTGGGGAGTAACAAGTAATAGGATTGAAGATTACGGGTTTATCTACAACCATGTCTACAGAAGCATCTAGATCTCTGATTTTTGTATCATCACTGGGATTTTGGATTAAGCCAAAAAAAAAGAAACTGAACTGGGAATTGAAGATGTGAAACAAAGTCAGGGACTATTGATAGTAAAATAATAGGATTTGTATAGGTTTATGGACTTGCAACTTCTTTAGCTCCCATATAATAGATGTGGTTATTTACTAGTTTAATAACAAGAGGAAAGACTGTAGTTGTATTGCTCACACCCAAACTGGAATCTAAAGTCTGTAAAAGCCAGACTAGGACAGTGATCGTAAAATTTAGGGCTAGAGAGAAGGAAGGACAATACAAAAAAAGTGAACAAAGTTTTGTACAGAATGAAATGAAATGTTAGCTCAAATCCAGATATAGTTGTAGATCTCATCCAAAAGAAAAGTATATGAAGCCTAGAGAGGCAAGATGAAAATCAGGGACATATTGAGGAGTCACTTTTCTTTACATGACTTAAACTTTCAAATTTTTCCTCTTTTCCCAAATAATGTCTGGAATTATAATTACAAGTTTATCTCTCCCTCCAAATCTATTGCTCCCATAGGCCTACAGCTTGTAATTGTTGTTCAGTCATTTTGATTGTGTCCAACTCTTCATGATCCCATTGGAGGTTTCCTTGAACAAAATATTGGTTGTGGTTTGCTATTTCCTTCTCCAGTTCATTCTATAGATGAGGAAACTGAGGTAAACAGGGTTAAGTGACTGAAGGTCCACACAGTGAGTGTCTGAGTCAGATTTGAACTTAGGAAAATGAATCTTCCCGACTTCTGTCCACTGTGCCACCTCCCTGCTAGGTATCACACAGCATATATCACAATTATTCATGTATTTCCACAAACTTTATTAACAATTTGCTGAAGCACTTTCTGATTCTTTTAGTCCTTAACTATCTCTCATTATTATAAGATCAACTCATTTCCTATTCTGTTCATGCATGTTCTCAAAGATATCTTTTATACCATTTCTCATATGGAAGAAGATATTGGCAAAATATCAAGTATTATAGAAGACTAATAGTAAAAGAAACCTTCTCAGCATCAGACTAATAACTAAAACATGCCAAGCAAGGATTAAGATAAAGGTCACTATTCAGTTTTCCAAATATGATCTTTGTGTAATGTCTATATTTGCCAGAACAAGATTTTGCCTTTAGTTTAACATTTGAGATGCCATAACTGAGAGTTTGCCTTGATTTTTCTTTCAATTTAGTAAGGAATGGTATATGTGATATCGTCTTGATTTGGAAACTCCAGATTGATGTTGAAAGCAAATGGGTAAATCTATTTTCACATATAGTTTTAGATTCTAGAATATCTTATAGAACTGAAAATGTTTCATGTAGGAAAATAGTGATAGATTATTGAAAATAATAATAATAATGATTTTATATGATATGATATAACATAATATCTAGTATATATATATATATATGTATATATGCATAATGTTGTAAAGAATGCAAAGTCCTTTGCCAACATAATCTCATGTAATTCTCACAGCAGTCCTGAGAGTTAGACATTATCATTAGCCCTATTATACAAAAGAAGAAACTGAGGCAAGTAGTCATTATATAATTTGCCCAGTGTCACAGAGTTGGTAAATTTCTGAAGCTAAATTTTAACTCACATAATTATATCTTTAGGTACAACTCTCTATACACTGTACCTGTTGCAGAAACGATTGGATACTAGAAAATCAGCAACAAGTTGGTAAACTTTTTTTTTTTTTTACCACACTGCTTGTTAAGAGCTGAGTTGAAGTCACTTGCCCTAGGTTACTCAATTTGTATATTCCAAAGGAGGGTCTTCAACTCAGGTGTTCCTGACTCCAAGGCTGGCCCTCATTCTTCTGTACCATGCTGCATTTTGATAACCAACTGTAGATGGAAGTCATATTTTTGAATGTATCCTCACAGCATAAAAGATTTATCCATTTCCTTCTTTATTGTTACTGTGTTTGAAATAAAGTTGATGGACTACAAAACTTTAAAAAGATCTATACTTATGTCAGGAAATGGTTCATATCAAGATTTATATAAGCTAAAATCCACTTCAATTTTATTGAAAAATAGCTCAAGAAAAGAAGGTTTGATTTATGATCTAGATCTGGGTTGCTATGTTTGAAAGTTTCCAAGTTTTATTGAATTTACCTCCCAAAATGGCACACTCATGTACACATATACATTTATCTATATCTATAACTGCACATGCATATTTATACCACATATATAGTCTATATATAATGCATATAACTATAAATATTTATACATATATTTATACACTCAGATATATACATATGCACAAATATTTATCTATATCTGCATACATACAAACAGATATATATTTATACATACTTATCTTCACATATCTGGGTATGTACACAAACATATGTAGATCTATAAATCTATCTATCTATATATATATGGATATGATATATGGTAGCCTGAAAATCCCAGGAGCAAGAAGTGATAGCCTCCATATCTATTAAGATAGACTGTTGATAATTTATCTTCATTTTTTGTTTGTGGAGAGCTGGAAGAGTCAAAGTTAAGTATGAAAAGCTTTTAATAATAACATATTTGGTTGAAAATTTTAATTTGTTTTATATCTTTTCTGAAAACGGACATTTGTCAGCATCGTTGGAGGCTGTTCTTTATTTTCTAGAATTAGAGTCATGAAAGAACCAAATTTGCAATGGCACTTTATAATAGGAATGGAAATGTTATATGTCACCCAGGTTTATGAACAAAACCTTCCCTTGACTCATAACTCTTCCTCATCTACTATGTCCAATTCTTTCCAAACCTTGACCTTTCTACCTTCCCATTTCTCATATATCTCCCCTCTTCCTCTTGATATGGCCACTACCTTAATATAAGCCCTCTTTACCTCTTGTAGGTTTCTCACCTCTCCAATCTATATTCACACAAATATGGCAAAGTGACATACTTTTTTTTTTTTTTTTAGTTTTTTTGCAAGGCAAATGGGGTTAAGTGGCTTGCCCAAGGCCACACAGCAAGGTAATTATTAAGTGTCTGAGACCGGATTTGAATCCAGGTACTCCTGACTCCAGGGCCAGTGCTTTATCTATTACGCCAACTAGCCTCCCCCAAAATGATATTCTTTAAGTCTATATCTGAATATAACCTTCCTTAATAAACTTTAATGATTCCTTATTTCCTTAAGGATCAAATGTAAAATGGTTAAAAACCATTTTACAACCTTATCACAAAGTACTTTTCAAAACTTATTAAACATGACTCCTCACACTTCATGATTCAGCTAAACTTGCCATCTTGCTCATTGTTTCATTTGCAGGAATCCTAGAAACTAGGTCATATGTATTACTTGAAGGAATTGTGTTATTTGTATCCTGGAGTAGAAAGAGGACAGTGGAAGAAAATGGTCCCTCTCTTCAAGCACTTGGGACTTGTCACATAAATTAAATGAATGAATGATCAATATTTTAAAGTACTCCCTTTCTCTCTCTCTCTCTCTCTCTCTCTCTCTCTCTCTCTCTCTCTCTCTGTGTGTGTGTGTGTGTGTGTGTGTGTGTGAGAGAGAGAGAGAGAGAGAGAGAGAGAGAGAGAGAGAGAGAGAGAGAGAAGAAGAAGACAAAGAAGAAGAAGAAGAAGAAGAGATGAGAGGACTCTCAAGAAATTTATATTCTCAAAGGAAAAACACCACATGTATGGAAATGGTTTGTCAGGGAAGAGAGCATCTGCAGAAATAAAGTTGATCCAAAGTATAGTCAGATAATATGACTCTCCCCCCCAGAACAAAGGTAATATTATAACATCAGTTAGGAAGTGACTATTATTTCTTTATCTCTATGGGAGTAAGGAGATGCCAGTCTTTTCATTTTTCCTATTAATGCCTATCATACTAGCCTTGGAAATACTTTAAAAAATCTCTATAAATGACCTTGGGATTCTTCTTTTGTGTGAAGGGCTCCTGAGAGCATGAATCTTTAACAGAGAAATGTTCCATTCAGGAAAATGTACTTTAATCAAGAGGGTAAGCATGTATCCATTATAGGTCATAGAAGTTGGGAGATAAGACAGTGATTACTGAGAGGGAAAACAAGATAAATCCATCTAACCATGTACAAGAGGAGGTGCACAGAAACAAGGATCCTTCAGGCAAGTCATTTATGTAGATACTGCATTTTGAGCAATAAATCCAGTCTTAACCTTTGGAGAAGTATATGCAATATTTGACTACTCATATACTTTTCAATTCTTAGTATCCATATAAGGTATAGGTATTCCCATGGAAAGGAGTTATCATCTGCTTTGTATAAAATTCTTGGCCTGGGATTATAGTATTTCCAAAATCTGCCTTAATAGTCCTAATTATTATTTCTCTCCCCCTTATATTTGCCAAACTGGCTTTGTAACTCTTTCCCATGTTTGACAGCTCACCTTCCACTTTTGGGTATTTGTATAGTGTTCTCCCTTATCTGAAATATTTTCTCTTTGGAACTCCATCTTTTCGAATACCCAGTAATCTTGAAAGCACAGCTTAAATGGTATCTCTTCCATGAGGGCTTTCCTTATTGTTCCCAATTGTTAGTGCTCCTTCTGTCTTGAACTTACCTTGGCTATGCTTTTTATTTATTTACTTTTGTACATTACACACTTTTAGCCAAATGCAAACTCTCTGAATTCTGTGACTTTTAGTTTTCTTTATTGTTATGTATTGCCCTGAATATAGTAGAGCATTTGCTCAGTTTATATGAGTTACCTTGACACTTATAGAGGGGATTTACTTACAGATATAACAAATTAATGATGGCTATTAGCTTCAATCAAACTAAAGGAAACAGTTAACCCTAGGGAAGACAGCTCACTATTATCTGGTATCAATAAGTTCAAATGTGCTATGATTCAGCTCATAAACCACTATTGTCAATGGCAATGCTAATTGGATGCCCTAATAACATATGTCCTTATACATATGATTGATCTGATAACACTATATTTTTATATCTCTTGAGGATAGAACCTTTATTCCAAAATTACTAAAATATATTTCTTTTATTTGAAATAATAAAATTTAACAAAATTGAGATTTTGCTCTCTTATTGTTTATGGCTCCTTATATATTTTTGAGTGACAATTTGGTCTATTCATTTTATATTATTATAATAATCTTGTTGTGAGAGTAAACATAAACCACCCTCCCCACAAAAAGAGAAATCTCAATAATAATGAGAGAGGAAAACAAAGGGCACTTCAGTCTGTGTTCAGATTCCAACAACTGATTCTGGGATGAGTTGCCTTCTTTATCATAAGTCTAGAAGTTGCTTCGATATTTTCCCCACAGTTGCTAGTACTAGATTTATTTCTCTCCACTCTTTTTCTCCCCACTCCCATTTATTCTTTTCTCTGTTTTTTCAACCTGTTCTTGCTCAGAAGTGTGCTATTTCTGAGTACCCTCTCTCATAATCTTTCCTCTCCTCTATCACCTACTCCCCCCTTCCCTCCTCCTCCATTTTCCCTTATCCCATCCCTTTCTTCTAATTTTTCTCTAGGATAAGATAGATTTTTATACCCTATCAAGTGTTTTATTTCTTCACTGAGCCATATGTGATGAGAATGAAGGCTCACTCATTTCCCCCTCGCCTTCTCTATTTCCACTCGACTGCAAAAGTTTTCCTTGACTCTTTTATGTGAAATATCTTAGCCCCCTTTTCCTCTCCTTTCCTCCAAGTACTTTCTTTTATCACCTATTGACTCTATCTTTATATCATATTATAGCATTATATTCAACTCCCTCCTGTGCTTTGTCTATAGATGCTCCTTCTAACTGTTCTTATAAATGAGAAGGTTCATATGAGTTATCAGTATCTTCTTCCCATGCAGGAATATAACCCTTCAACATTATTAAGTTCCTCATAATTAGTCCTTCTTGTCCACACTCTCTATCCTTCACCTGAGTCTTGTACCTGGAGATCAAACTTTCTGTTTAGCTCTGGCCATTTCAATAGGAAAGTTTGAAAGTCCCTTGTTTCACTGAAAGTCCATTTTTTTTCCCCCTGAAAAAGGGTGTTTACTTTTGCTGGGTAGTTGATTCTTGGGTGCAAACCAAGATCGTTTGTCTTCCAGAATATCATATTCCAAGCCCTATGAGCCCTTAATGTAGATGCTGTTGGATCCTGTGTAATACTGACTATAGAGCCATGGGAGTTGAATTGTTTGATTCTGGCAACGTTTAGTATTTTCTCTTTGACTTGAGAGTTTAAGAATTTGTCTATAATATTCCTAGGAATTTTTCTTTTGAGATCTCTTTCAGGAGGTGGTCAAGGATTTCAATTTTTATTTTATTCTCTGCTTCTAGGATCTCAGGGCAATTTTGCTGTATTATTTTTTGAGATGTGAAGTCCAGGCTCTTTGTCTGGTCATGATTTTCAGGTAGCTCAATAATTTTTAAATTATGTTTTCTGGATCTGTTTTCTAGGTCAGTTGTTTTTTGAATGAGCTATTTTAAATTTTCTTCTAATTTTTGGTTTTTTGGTATTGTTTTATTGCTTCCTGATTTCTTGCAAAGTCATCAACTTCCTTTAGTTCCATTCTACATTTGAAGGACTTATTTTCTTCAGACAGCTTTTTTACCTTCTTTTCCAGATGACCAATTCTGCTTTTTAAAGCATTCTTCTCCTCATTTGCCTTTTGGGTTGCTTTTTTTCCCCATTTGGCCTAAAGTTGTTTTTAACATGTTATTTTCTTCAGTATTTTTGATATTTCTTTCACCAAGCTGCTGACTTGGTTTTCATGATTTATCTGCATCGCTCTCATTTCTCCTCGAAATTTTTCCTCTACCTCCCTTAATTGCTTTTAAAGTCCTTTTGAGCTCTTCTGTTGCCTGAGTTCATTTTCTATTTCTCTTGGAGGCTTTGGATACAGAAGCCTCAAGTTTGACATCTTTTCAGTGTGTATTTTGATCCTTCATGGGACCAAAGTAATTTTCTATAGTCAGATTCTTCTTTTTCTGTTGTTTGCTCATTTCTTCAGCCTATGACTGATTTACCACATTTCCAAGACTTTGGGGTTTTGGGGGGATACCCCACAGGGTCCTCAATTCCTCCAAAGTCTTATGAGGGATTCTTTTGACTGTCTTCTGGTCTATGAATGAACATAGGCCCTCCCCTCTGCCTTGGAGTTGTGAGGTGGGTTACTGCTTGGCTATGGTAGTATGCAGGCCCAGATTGCGTCCTGGATCTGAGTGTGGGCATACAGCAGAGTCTTGCCCCAGGAAGAGCAGAAGGACCTCTGCAGTCTCCCCTGATCCCCCTTACTGTTTGTGGGCTGGGAGCTCTGTAAGTGCTAGGTGGCTTCTCTGATTCCCACTGCAAATTTTCACCACAGGGCTATTCTGAGGCCAGTGCTCAGCTTTGCATTTACTCTGGTGCAGAAGAATGTTCTCACCACCCCTTCAAGCTGTCCCGGGTAATCCCTGGGCCAAAAGGTTTGGAATCTGCCCCCTCTGCCATGGACCCAGGTGCCCCCACAAACCCAGGTACCCCATGGGCTGTTCCTGGAAGGCTGGAGCTGGTATGCTCTGCTCAGCTGTGCTGCTCTGTTGCTGAACTGTACTCCAGTCCCAGTGAAACAGACTTTTCCTGCAGAAATTCTAAATTGTCTTGGACTGGGAAATTGTATCCATCTGCCTTTCTATGGGTTCTTCCCCTCTAAATTTTGGCTAGAGTCATAATTTGATGGCTTTTGGAGTTTTTTGGGGAATGATTTCCAGGAATTCCTGCCTTCATGCCACCATTTTGACTTCCTTATATATATTTGTTATTGAATCTCTTTATATCTCCTCCTTCCATTGTCTTCTTTTTTTCCCTAATTTCTCCATTAGTTTTGTGTTATATTTCTTACATACCTTTGAGACTCAATGGGAATATAGTGCATTCAATCAAAGGGAATCTGATTATTTGAAACAGATTAGAAGATGATGAAAATGAAGAATTATGTGCTCTATTATGATGAAAAATGAAGCAATCCTATTTTGAAATGAAGGTATAAGATAAAATAATACATTAAACTTGATTTTAGTGCAAACTGCATGAAACAGAGTTGGACTAGGAAGAAACAGAAATAGAGAAAAAGAAAACCCTTAAAAATGGATATATACACTCTCTCTCTCTCTCTCTCTCTCTCTCTCTCTCTCTCTCTCTCTCCCTCTCTCTGCCTCTTTTTCCTATTATTCTCCTTCATTGTTTCTCTCCCTCTCTCTTCCTTTCTTTCCTGAAGTAGCATCACTCTTTCAGCCATTTATTCTGTTATTACTAAATCTTTTAAAAGACATGTTATATTATCATCATAGACAAAATCATATTATCAATTTTACTATTTTTAAAAGCATAATTTTATAATCATTAGTGTATATGATTTAATCAGTATAGGCAATTCCCTTGAAAGTAATTTTAGAGATTTCTTTGACTCAATATGAAATTAAGAGGTCAATAGGTAGCTTTCCACTAGTTCCCTCATGAGTGGACTTTGTTGGATAAAATTTATGGGATAAAATGGATAGGCATTATTTCAATTCTGTATCTCTTGTACAAATTGATGGTCTCATAGATACATTTAAATATGAACCTAATAGAAACAGAATATGCAAGCCTCCTTCAGTGAGGCAAATGTACTGACTGCCTTACCTGGTGGTTATTTGGGCAGTTAAAATCAAGATCTGTAATACTAAATATTAATATATAAAATATGAAATGTATCATTTATTCTAGGGGTGAGGAACTTTTTTTTCTGCCAAAGGTCATTTTGATATTTATAACAGCCTTTGCCTACCATATTTGTTAGGCATTTAATTTATTCATCCTTAAAAACCTCCTAGATTCATTGAAATGTCGAAGCTTGACTTCAGTTGTTGTTTGACATCAGATCACAGGCCAGTGATGTATGTACGACCAGTGGACTGGACTTTTGCCTCACCCAATCTAGACTATGGAAAATAAGTGTTATAATAAAAGGTCTATAAACATCATACCAGTGACATACAAAGGAATAGAAACAGGTATGCCATTATTGTCTGTGCTCAACTCATTTTGTGAGGGATTGATCAGTCTGAGATGAGGTACAACCCATTGCTTATTTGAGGAACATGCAAGGACAAAGAACAAGAGGCTTCAACCATCCCTTCCTCCCCCTCTCATCCCAAGCCCTTACATTACAATGATTCTTTCTGAAGGACACAGTGCTGCTATGTCAATACTCTAGAAGAGAAAGAATATTTCTTGAGCATATAATTCATGATTAGTGTTATGCTAAATATTTATATATTATATATAATATACACAAATGTATGTGTTTAACTATAGGTATGTATAATATTTGATTTTCATTTTGAATTCTTTGAAAATTATTTCCCATGGTATATCCAATTGAGAAAAAAATAATTAATTTCTGTTCCACACAATTATATGTTGATATCTCTCTTTAATACTGCATTAGTAATGATAACAGAATAAATAACCATTTATATAGAATTTCCCCTCCCCAAACAAACAAATTGAACTCAGAAAACTAATGCTTTCATGATAAGAAATGACATAAATAAAAGATTCATTAAAAACAAATGCTAGATAAATATATGATTCAGAAAAGAATCATAGAGATTATTACATTTAACCCTCTTCTGCCTCAAGAAAGATAAAGATAATGGTAATTAGAATGAAAGACAAAGAAAAACACTGAAAGAGATGCAGCATATTCATATAAAGATCTTACTAAGATGTTAAACTGACTGGAGAAATGCATTTATAGTATTTTATAAGCAGGTGTAAATCAAGTGGAGGATAAGTCTATTGACTAAGAAAAGAAATTATTCACATTTCTGGAAACTTAAAATAGTTAAACCTCTGAAGTTATCAATGCTTGGAGCAACTGGAATTCAAAAGTGGGTAATCAAAAGTAGAAATGGCCTGTGTAAGAGATGCATATGTGACTGGGGAAATAAATCCTCAAGAGAATGTGGTGATTTCAACAATAACAACAAGCTTAGAAAGTTGGGATGGGCTTGAAGTTTCAATTTTGAATATGTTCACTTTCTGATATCTGTAGAATATTCACTCTGATATGTCCCAGAGGCAGTGGGAGATGAGAGATTAGCGGGGAGGTTAATATTGAATAAATAACCTGAAAATCATCTGCATAGAGATGATAATTGCACCATTGAAGTTGTTGAGATCATTGAGAGAGGAGTAGTGAGGAAGATCACAGGAGGACACAGACATGTCTGAGGGGAATTTGGGGGCATCCATGATATTACCTGTAAAAAGGTCTGACTGAGAGAGGTGTTTCCAGAAAGGTAGGGAGAAGAGAGAACTTTCAGGAAAATGTTGAGATAAGAGAGTATTGAGGAGAAGAGAGTAAATAACAGTGTCAAAAGGTTAAAAAGGATAAGGATTGAGAAAAGAACATTAGATCAGACAATTAAGAGATGGTTAGCAACTTTGGAGAGAGCAGTTTTAGTCTAAAGATATAGTGTGGAGAGTTAAGAAGAGAGTGAAAGAAAACAATAAATATTGGGTGAAGAACTCCCAACTTGAAACTGTACTGGAGATCAATTAATGCAGGACAAGTGCCTAATAATAGATAGCAACTGCCAGTAACATTTTCTAAGCATTGATGTCCAAGTTGTATGAAATGGAGGCATCTCTTTCTAGTAATGCTGAAATAGTGTTCATGTAACAGTATAAATCTTGGAGGAGTTCCATCCCACAACTATGCTTAAGGATGACTAGTAAAGGCTACTGTCTTCATTTGGGAATATCTGCTGATGTTTTTATTTTTATCATAGTTATTTCTATCTTCAATAAAAGTTTTACTGTTTCAAATCTGTGCTCACATGTATCTGATACTATGGTTATCAACAGAGTATCTATGCTTGAATAAAAGTTCTCAGTTCAACTCAGGGCAAATGAATGAAGAAAGAGAAATGACCATGAAAAGGTCCCACAATAAATATATAGTCTATCTATTCATCTATGTATCTATGGATCTATGTATCTATATATCTATCTATCCATCCATCAATCTGTCTTTCATATATCTATCATTTTTCTATCTATATACTTTATTGAATATGAATACTACATTTCTTGCATGTTAGGAATTTTTTATATTGGTTGCTAGAGAAATTGCAGGTTGATATATTCTCTTAAGAAAATGTAATTTGGGAAATATATTTTTAATTATCAAGTTGATTAATGAATCTTAACTATAAAGGGACTTCCCGATTCAATATTGTCTATTCCTGAGTCATAATTCAAGTGAATTTTTTCATTTTCGTCCTAGAGTTCAAATAACCCAACCCCAAGTAATAAATATAAGTCCTCATGCTCATCAATTTTCACTGATGTTTCTTTAACAAAGGTCACAAAGATTAGAATATTGAAAGGAACATTGATCATTTCACAACTGTCTGATTATTCATCACACTAATTTGAACAAAGTACCTGACATGAGAAAGACTGAACTTTGAATAAATCTTCAAACTGAGCTCATACAATTGATGGGAAAGTACAACATATAAATGTTGGACAAGATTCTATCGATTGCCATGAAATAGTTGCTAGATGGAGATTCTGATCTATTCCTCCTTAACTTTCCTTCTTGCAATCTGTCATCATGGAGTAAAGCAAAGCATCTCACATGAGTATAAAATGCCATTTGAGTGCTGTTTACATTATTGTCCTTTAAACATCTGAGTTTACTATTTAGATTGGAAGATATGTGATGCATTGCACTTGGGGTCAAGGAAACTTGAGTTTAATTCTTACCTCAGACATTTACTAATTATGTGACACAGGAAATAATTTAACTCCTCTATGCCTGAGTTTCCTTATCGTTAAAATGGGAATAAAAATAACACTTACTTCATAATACTATTGTATCAAATGAGATTATATTGTGTGTATTTCTGTGTGCGAATACAAATCCTAAAGCACCATATAAATATTATTATTGGTTATTCCTGATTACAAATGTGTAGTATAATGGAAAAACACATCTTAGTTCAACCACTTATTCTTTGTGCTGTCCTAGGCAAGTCTGTTAAATTTTTTGAGTCTCATTATCCTATATGTAAAGAGTGTTGGACTAATGACCTCAAAGTTTCTTTCTTAATAATCTTATAAAATTATATAATTTTTATAAAATATATAATTTTATAACAACCCTCTAAGTTATCCCTGAATAATACTAGATGAGATTTAAAACATATGTATCCTAAACTTATAACTCAAGAGAGAGTTCACTTTTCACATGGGGAGTAGAATAATCAAACTCCACCAGGGAGACCATGTCTGAATTGGGCTTTGAAGGATGGGAGCAGATAGGGAAGTTCCTTTGACAGAACTGGGTGGAGGGGAAATTCAATTCAACCAGATAAGAGAAAGTATAGAAACCATAAAAGGTCCAGGCTAGAATGGAAAATGAAGAATATTCTAGTTTAACTAGAAAATACAGATTATATGAGATAAACCTGTGATAAAAAAAAAAAACAACCAAATTTGAATGACCCTTGAATTAGAGGAAAATTTTATATTTTACTAAATATGAGAAGTCACTGAAGGTTTCCTAATAGAGAAATTGAGTGAATGAGTCCTACTATCTTCATTGAATAGCAGGCTGAACATATTTCATAATATTAAATTTGACTATCAAATATTGTGAACCCATTGAGGGAAAATGGATGGCATTATATTTCTTTTGTATGCTCTGTAACACCAAACAGGATAGGTAATGGATAAACAAACAAACAAACAAACAAACAAATAAATAAATAGATATTTTGTGATTAATCATTGATTTGATGTGAACTAATATTCCACATACCAATCTAATATGTTCAATAGCTCTATTTTAATAGCCCTAGTAGTAGAAACATGAAGCAAGAGCATTAAATCAATTCTGCTTTGGTTTTCCTCTCCATAAACAAAATTGAAATACTGAAACATGCTTCAGTGTTGACAGCTTGATAGCAGATAGCATAGTTCAGAATAAAGCACTAAGTAAGGTCACTATACCATAGCCAACTTGGTGGCATAGTGAATAGAATACCAGACCTGAATTCATGATGATCTGAATTCAATCAAGGCTCAGAGACTTATTAGCTGTGTGACTCTAGGCAAGTCATTTAATCCAGTTTGCCTCAATTTCCTCAACAGTAAAATGAACCAGAGAAAAATGTTAAACCACTCTAGCATTACTGCCAAAAAACCTTTAAAGGGGTGGAGGAAAATTGGGCATGACTGAAACAATTGAACAACAAAGGCCAACATTCCAAACAGCTTTGACCTAAAGTATTACAGAAATTAATAAGAACAGGCTGGGTTCATTTCCAGACCAGGCAGAACACCTTAAAATGTCAGAACTAAAAATGTGATTGCTTATCTCAGTTCCTGAAGAAGTCATTCTGGGTACCTTATTTACTCCAAGGAAAATTACAACTTTAATTGTTTTAAACTCAGTATTTCTTTGTTCAATTAGAGACCAAAGGCATATGAGCTCCTTATAAGTAATGCATCTGTAGTTATTGCACATTTGTTCAGTTCTGTCCAACTCATTGTGATTCCATGGACCATAGCAAGCCAGGCCTTTCTATCCTCTGCTGTCTACCAAAGTCTATCCAAACTCATATTCAATGCTTTTATGACTATTTATTTCATCCTCTGCTAACCCTTTCTCTTTTTCAACACCAGATTAATTTTCAATGAGTCATATCTTCTTGACAGATGAACAAAGTATTTAAACTTCAGCTTCAGTATTTGACCTTCCAATGAATAGTCTAGATTAATTCCTCTCTAAAGTCTTCTCCATCACCACAATTTGAAAGATCAGTTCTGTGGTGCTCAACTTTTCTTATAAACTTCTAGTCTTAATCATACATTGTTACTAGAAAAGTCATTACTTTGATAATAGAGACTTTGTTGGCAAAATGATATCTCTGTTTTTTAGTATGCTGATCAGATGTTCTATATAGCTTTCCATCCAAGGAGCAAGCAACTTTTAATTTGAGCCTAAGAATATAAAATCATTGTGGCCAAGAATATAAAATCTGACACTGTTTCCATTTCTTCTCCCTCTATTTGATATGAAGTGATAGAACCAGTTGTCATGATCTTAGTTTTTATCTTTTATTGGTAAGTTTTATTCTAACTTTTACATTCTCCACTTTCATCTGCCTCAAGAGACTTCCTAAATACTCTTCATGTTTTGCCAATTGAGTGATATCATCTGCATATATGAGATTTCTGATATTTCTTTCGACAGCCTTAATTCCAACTTTTGATTTATCTAGTCTGGTATTTTTTATGATGTACTCTGCATAGAAGTTGCATGAATAACTAATAAATAATTAATTAAATGATAAATAGGTAACAATATACAGCTTGAACTCCTTTTTCAATTTTAAATCAATCAATTGTTCCATAATCAGTTCTAACCTTTGCTTCTTGGTCTGCATACAGAATCCTCAAGAAAAATGTAAGTTGATCTGGAACTCCCATCTCTTTGAGGGCCTGCCACATTTTGATCCTCACAATCAAAGACTTCAGTGTAGTTAATGAAACAGAAGATATTTGAAACTCCCTTACTTTATAATCTAACATATGTTAACAATTTGGTCTCTAATTCTTTTGCCCTTTTGAAAACCAACCTGGTCTTCTGGTAAGTTTTGGATCATATATTGCTGAAGCCTAGTTTGCAGAACTTTAAGCAACAGAACTTTCTGCTCTGTGAAATGAACACAACTGTTCAGTAAGTTAAATATTCTTTGAAATTGTCCTTCTTTGGGATTGGGATGTGATTTGACTGTTTCTAATCCACTTGTCACTGCTGAGTTTTCCAAATTTGTCATATGTTAAATGCACTTTAATGCAACATGCATTAATTCTCTAAGATATAGAGTTTCACTTGTGAAGCAGAACTGGAGGAAGAAGATCTCAGACTGATGATATAATATCATATATATGTGTGTATAAACATATTTGTACATATGTGTGTATATATGTAACATGATGCAAATTTTTCATATTGAAATTGAGATTTTTGCCTTTAAAAAGAAAGAAGTCAGCAAAGGCTGATTCATCTTAATGGTAGAGATTCCTGGTCCATTTGGAATGTTTTGAAAAAGAAGGGAAAGATTAAAGAATTAATTTCAAGATAGTCTTTAGCTTTAAATCTCAGTCATGGACAATTTTATTACGGGTTGTTTCAATGGTCAAGGAATTTACCCAATTTACAACTTCACAAAGAATACTTTCAGGACCTAAAAAATTTCTTCTATGATTGCTTTTTTTTTTTTTAGAGGGGAGCATTACTATCAATGACTGACTCTGTGTGGCAATTCAAAATCTTATTTATCGGTTAAGCTAGGCTTGAATTTATAACTCTATAGAAGTACAGAAGCAAATAAATGCAATTGGTTGTTATCAAGATGGCTATCATCCACTGGGACTTGAAGATGCTTAACTTTAGTTAACAATCTCTGGAAATTCATATAGATGAGTGGATAGATATGCAATGTCCTCTCAAACTTTTACCCTTATTCATGCCCCTGAGCTAATGTAACAACTTGTCATTTTCCCAATAGAGAAAAAGACAAATGACTAAAACTTTTCTCCAATCACATGTGTTTTAAAGCATCTTAACCAATATTTTGGGAAGTGTTAAGATATATTATATTTCCTCTGGCAGAGAAATCCTTGGGACCTGCTTTAGCCCTTTTTATTCAGTATAATTTGTGACTTTGGCTTGATATTTCTATTGACCTGTTTTTTTGGTAATTCAGTGCTCAAACACTCCATGGGTCAAATGCATTCTTACAGTTTATCCCAAGATACAGATAGTGAACAAGAGCTTTACATCAAAATGACAGCAGATCTCTCATGGACTAAAATTGCTGGCAAAGTTGAAAAGACCTTCCCTCTTCTCATTGAGGTAAGTTCAATATATTATTTTTAGAATGTGTGTGGTTTATAGACAATATTATTTTTGAATGAACAGCAGAGTGGTAGAGCGGATCAAGGTTTGGCCTTAACATGAGAAAGATATGAGTTCACATTTTGTCTTATCCATATGTTGTCTGTGAGACACTAGAAAATTCACTTATCATCTCAGTGCTTGAGGCAACTCAATAAGATTATAAATTGTAGAGAATGTGTCAATATATATTGATAGAAAGAATTTATTAGTCTCTGAACTCCAAAGATTCAGTCCCCTATTTTGGATATTAAAGAATATTACAAAAGAAATTAATTATTTATATTTTTGAAGAATATTTCATAAAATTCATCTCTAAGCTAAAATTTTTGAGAACATATCAATAGTGAAAGCATTCATCAAGAAAGATTTTCATGATGTCAACAAGAGCAATAAAGCACCAAAAACCTCAAACAAAAATTAAGAAATGTTTCTTTACTAGGACCTGGCAGCAAATGTCTTTTGTGCCTCTTTTCATATCCTCAGAGCTTAACCTAGTGCCTGGCTAAATAGTAGAGCCTAAATAAATGTTTATTGATTATCTGACAACAATTGACTGATGGTTCCTTGGGCCACCTTTGTGGCATAGTTGTTCACCAATAGAGACTACCTACCTTTGGAGCTTTCCTTCTCCTTTATTCTTTCAGTTTCTCATTCTTAGTATGTATAGTCAGACAAGCTTGCAGTTGGTTGAGCATTTTTGAAGGCAGATCTTTTATGTGTCCAGCAAATTCCTAGGTTTATAAATTGTCCACTAGATGGCGCAAATGACCACATAATTCAATTGAGGCAAGTTGATTAATAAAAACTATCATTTCAGAACTGTATTGATTTCCTTGATGTGGAAACACGCTGAAACCGGGGAATGGTTGTTACAACTACAATATGACCAGATTCTCAGAGGTATCATCAAGCAAGAAAAACATGTATTTATCCCACTATCCCTCAGAATTTAAGTAGCATTAAATCGTTCTAGCCATTTTAAAAAAGTATCTCTTCATACTTAATGATCTGTAGTCACTTTTCATACTCTCTTCAAATTAATAATAAATAAATGGAAGTAAATAGCTTATATTAAAATAATTTCTACTCTTTTTTTTTAACTATAGAAAATAAGGTCAAGTTTTGACCTTCCGTTCTTGAGAATGTCATTTACATCCCCAGGTGTGTAAGTTGGCAGTTGATAAGTATATAGAAGATCAATCACTGTCTAGTAAGATGAGTTGAGTATTCATGTCTGCCAAAATTTCTGGGAATCTTTGTCTTTCAGACTGGAAAATTGGGAATACAGAGAATCTACCAAATTCAATAAAATCTGGAAGTCTTTCCAAAAGTTGTGCAGATTTATATATTATTATATAAATGATGGTAGAAGTTTAGGATGAACACAATACTTATTGTCCTTGATCCTTTTTGTGTCTTTCTTTCCTTCCTTCTTTTTTCTTTGCTTGTGTTTCTGAGTCTGTCTCTCATTAACTTTCATGAATTTAACTACCATTCCAATAAGAAGACTCTGAATTTTGGCTCTGATTTCTTTCTTGAACATAACTCTAGCATCATCAATTGCCTGAAAAAATTACTACTTGAATATTTTAGATGTATTGCTCATAAACAACAAAACAAAAAAGTGCATTGTCACCCCCCCCCTTCACATTGCATTACCAAACCAAGTTTCCTCTAAACTTTCCTTTTTTTCTGTTGAGGCTCGCCAGTGCTTATTAGGGAGTCTCATAGTCATCCTTGCCTTTCCCCTCCATGCATTTCTCTCCGTAATCAGATGTCATTTGTTCTTTTGACTTCCATATCTCCTATCCTTTCCTTTCTCTACTCCTATCAACACAGCCTTAGAGTTTAAGCCCTTTTCACTCCTAATTGCTACTCCTGCTTCTAGAAAAATTCATTTCTCTAATTCATTTTTTGCACAGTAGTCAAATAAATATATATTTTTTAGTGTTTTTGCAAGGCAAATGGGGTTAAGTGGTTTGCCCAAAGGTCACGCAGCTAGGTAATTATAAAGTTTCTGAAGCCAGATTAGAACTCAGGTACTCCTGACTCTAGGGCCCATGCTCTATCCACTGCACCACCTAGCTGCCCCCAAACAAATATTTCTTAAACACAGATCTATGTCATTCCCAGCTCAAAAATTTTTAGATGTTCCTGGTTATCTTTACCATATCATAAAATCTCCTCAGTCTTTTTCTAAATTTCTAAAAACATTTCAGATAATTTTTCCTTTATACTTTGTATTCCAGTCTAACTGACCTTCTGACTATTATTCACACCTAGCATCCCATCTTCTATCTCTTTGCCTTTACACACTTATGCCCTTATGTATGCCCCCTATGTATCTATCTCTATCTCTATCTCTATCTCTATCTCTATCTCTATCTCTATCTCTATCTCTATCTATACATCTACGCCTATGCCTACACCTATGCCTACAACTACAACTACACCTACATCTAATCTATATCATCTATCTCTGTCATCTATCTCTATCTCTATCTCTATCATCTCTTTCTCTATCTCTATCTCTATCTATCTCTCTATATCTATCTATCTATCTATCTATCTATCTATCTATCTATCTATCTATCTGTCTGTCTATCTACCTATCTATCTCTATCTATCTCTGTCTCTGTCTCCGTCTCCGTCTCCGTCTATCTCTATCTCTATCTCTATCTCTATCTCTATCTCTATCTCTATCTCTATCTCTATCTCTATCTCTATCTCTATGTCTATCTCTGTCTCTGTCTCTGTCTCTATCTCTATCATCTCTATCTCTATCTCTATGTATCTATATCTTTCTATCTATCTCTATCTCTATCTCTATCTATACCTATATATCTATATCTATCTATCTATCTATCTATCTGTCTATCTATCTATCTATCTATCTATCTATCTATCTATCTATCTCTGTCTCTGTCTCTGTCTCTATCTCTATCTCTGTCTCTATCTCTATCTCTATCTCTACCTATAGTGTTTCCTCTGTGTAATAAAAGATCCTAGAAGATAGGGACTATTTACTTTTTCAACTTTAACTGCAAAGGCCTAACCTAGTGCCTATCACATAGTAAACCCTTAAATGATTGCCTTATTGAACTGAATATATCATAAGCTTAAATACTGGCATAGTTTTATCAAGTACTGGAAACTGGAAGTAAAGAAAATAGCAACAAAATCAATTTCAAAAATTAAAGATAAAAAATGGAAAGTTCAAACTCAAGATTATAAGATACATACATTCTATATAAATATATAAATATGTATGTATACACACACTTATATAGAGCAGATTTTTGAAAGAAGAATGATCAATGGAAAAAGGGAAAAAAAAATCTCCCCTATCCTTCAAAGTAATGGGAGGCGGTTATGATCACAGAATGTTACATATGTTGACAGATATGTCAGCTTATTGCATCAGTTCTTTCCTTAAGTTTTCTTTGTTATAATAAAGGATTGAGTCATGAAATGACTACACTGTATAAAAATAGTGACATTAGTACTATGTGAGGAAAGGAAAAGGTATGTGCTTTGACTGCAAACAGATAGGTGAGGCATGGATGAAGTTTGAAAGGGTAGAATTCCTATTGGGTGATAGTTGATTCGGAATCTGACTATATTTGTTAAAATGAGGATGATTTGGGTAAGAGATTTTGTCAGGGTAATCCTGGGTCTTGGACTAGCCCAGTAATAATTAGAGGTAGTGCTGTGTGTAAAATTAAAGGGCTTCCTATGAAGCAATCTGGGTTCATCTGCTTTGAAGGGGTGAGCCTTGGGATAGCTAGGTGGAACAGTGGATAGAGCACCGGCCCTGGAGTCAGGAGTACTTGAGTTCAAATCTGACCTCAGACATTTAATACTTACCTAACTGTGTGACTGTGGATAAGTCACTTAACCTCATTGCCTTGGAAAAACCAAAAAAAGTAATAATTTCCTAACTGAGTGACCCTGGGCAAGTAATCTAACCCCAATGTCTTGCAAAAACAAAACAAAATGAAGAGCTAAGTCTCACTACATCTATTAAATTTAATGGGCAGGGAGAAGAAGGTGAGTTTCAGTTTTTTCTGATGCTTATTAATCTTTCCATTTTGGACTGAGAACAAAATCAGGTAATTTTTTTGATTTTTGGTAAATTTTACTCTTACTGATAAATTCTGCTTTTACATTCTCCATAGAAACTGTGAGACATTCCATGATCCCTATTCCCTAGGAAGTTTTCCTATTCCTTTCCAATTTCCTTTATTATCCTTGGAATATGTTTGAATATATTTTAATTATCTGTAACTATATGAATGTGGTGACTCCTGTGCCTAAAGATAGGTCACAACACATCATCTAAGTAGGAATTCTTATAGGGTTACAGTTGTAAGAGACTCAACAGATTATTTAGTTGGACCTCGTTTTCTCCACTCACTTCTTAGTTGAAGAAACTGAGTTTCAGAATAGTTAAAGTATTTGCCTAAGGTTGCAGAGGTAGTAAGTGACAGATAATGGATTCAAGCTCTAATCTTCTGATTTCAAATCTAAAGATTTTAAAAAATGTAATATATTGCCTCTTGAAGGTTGCTGCGAGCCCAATTTTTTTTTCCATTTGCATAAAGTCACATTTGGTTTGATAATGAGGCAATGTGGTCAGGAGTCAGAAAATTTTAACCTTTCTATCCTGGATCCAGCCCAGTCAATTTCTGTGACTTTGGACAGATTTCCATCATAATCTATTCCTCACTGGTACTATCCTTATGATAGGAACATTATTAAATCAACATAAATATTTATTAATCTCTTGAGAGATAGCAGACACTCTTGATAGATAAAATATATTGATAGATAAAAGCACTAGATAATATTTCTTTTATTACTTGTAAAGTGATTTTCTTTAATTTGACATGTCACTTCCCTACTCAATAAAGTAATGTTATAAAACTTCCCTAATCAAATGTAAATTCCTAGAATTAATTAAAAATTTTTTAGTCTTTCCAGTTTCTTTTTTTAAAAAATATTTTATATATTTTGAGTTTTACAATTTCCCCCCCCATTTTTGCTTCCCTATCCTGACCCCCACAAAGAAGGCATTCTTGTTAGTCTTTACATTGTTTCCATGGTATACATAGATCTCAGTTGAATGTGATGACAGAAATAATATCCTTAAGGAAGAAAAATAATGTATGAGATAGTAAAATTACATAATAAGATAACTTTTTCCCCCTAATTTGAAGGTTCAAAGCCCACAATTATTTCTCTGGATACAGATGGTGGTCTCCATTGTAGATAGCCCAAAATTGTCCCTGGCTGTTACACTGATGGAATGAGAAAGTCCATCAAGGTTGATCATCACAACCATGTTACAGTTAGTGTGTATAATGTTTTTCTGGTTCTGCTTATCTCATTCAGGCTCAGTTCATGCAAATCCTTACAGGCTTCCCCAAATTCCCATCCCTTCTGGTTTCTAATAAAACAATAGTGTTCCATGATATACCACAATTTGTTAAACCATTCCCCAATTGAAGGGCATTCACTTAATTTCCAATTCTTTGCCACCACAAACAGGGCTGCTATAAATACTTTTATACAAGTGATGATTTTACCCTTTTTCATAATTTCTTCAGGGTACAGATCCAGTAGTGGTATTGCTGGATTAAAGGGTAGGCACATTTTTGTTGCCCTTTGTGCATAATTCCAAATTTCTATCCAGAAAGGTTGGATGAGTTCACAGCTCCAACAAAAAATGTATTAGTGTTCCAGATTTCCCACATCCCTTCCAACATTGATCATTGTCCTTTCTGGTAATATTGGCCAGTCTGAGAGATGTGAGGTGGTATCTCAGAGATGCTTTAATTTTCATTTCTCTAATAAATAATGATTTGGAGCAATTTTTCATATGCCTATGGATTGCTTTGATTTCCTCAGCTGTAAATTGTCATTGCATATCCTTTGACCATTTGTCAACTGGGAAATGGCTTGGTTTTTGTTAAAGTTTGACTCAGTTCTCTGTATATTTTAGAAATGGGTCCTTTGTCAGAAATACTAGTAGTAAAAAATTGTTTCCTAATTTACTACATTTCTTTTGATCTTGGTTACAGTGGTTTTGTCTATGCAAAAGCTTTTTAAATTTAATATAATCAAAATGATCTAGTTTGTTTTTAATCATGTTCTCCATCTCTTTCTTGGTCATAAACTGATTCCTTTTTCCATAGATCTGACAGCTAAACTACTCCTTGATCTTCTAGTTTGCTTATAATATTGTTTTATGTCTAAATCCTGTACTTATTTGGATCTTATCTTGGTATATGGTGTGAGGTGTTGGTCTAATCTAAGTTTCTTCCACACTAACTTCCAATGTTCCCAGCAGTTTTTATTAAAGAGAGAGTTTTTATCCCAATAGCTGGACTCTTTGTGTTTATCAAACAGCAGATTACTATAATCATTTCCTGCAATTGCACCTAGTCTATTTCACTGATCCATGACTCTATTTCTTAGCCAATACTAGACTGTTTTGATGACTGATGCATTATAATATAATTTTATATCTGGTAAATCTAAGCCACCTTCTTTTGCACTTTTTCCCATTGAATCCCTGGACATTCTTGACTTTTTATTTCTCCATATAAATTTATGTACAACTTTTTCTAACTCATTAAAATATTTTTTTGGAATTTTGATTAATAGGGCACTAAATAAGTAGTTTAGTTTTGTTATAATTACCACTTTTATTATATTAGCTCGACCTATCCATGAATAGTTGATGTTTGCACAGGTATTTAAGTCTGATTTTATTTGTTTGAAGTGTTTTGTAATTGTTTTCAAAAAGTTCAAAAAGTTTTTGAGTCTACTAGTAGTTTTTTAGATGACTTTTTGGTATTTTCTAGGTATACCATCATGTCATCTGCAAAGAGTGAGAGTTTTGTCTCTTCCTTGACTATTTTAATTCCTTCAATTTCTTTTTCTTCTCTTATTGCTGAAGTTAACATTTCTAATATGATATTGAATAGTATTGGTGATAATGGGCATCCTTGTTACACCCCTGATCTTACTGGGAATGCTTCAAGCCTAAATCTGTTGCATATAATGCTTGTTGATGGTTTCGGATTGATACTGCTTATTATTCTAAGGAACATACCATTTATTCTTATACTCTCTAGTGTTTTTATTAGCAATGGGTGCTGTATTTTTTCAAAAGCTTCTTTGGCATCTATTGATATGATCATATGATTTCTGATATGTTTGTTATTGATAAAATTTAATTATACTAGTTTTCCTAATATTGAACAAACCCTGAATTCCTGGGATAAATCCTATTTGATCATAATGTATTATTCTAGTGATAACTTGTAATCATTTTGTTAAAATTGTATTTAAGATTTTTTTGCATCTATATTCATCACAGAGATAGGTCTATAATTTTCTTTCTCTCTTTTAATTCTTTCTGGTTTGGGTATCAGCACCATATTGATGTCATAGAAAGAGTTAGGCAGAGTTCCATCTTCACCTATTTTTCATAAAGAGTTTGTATAGAATTGGAACCAATTGTTTCTTAAATGTTTGATAGAATGCACTTGTGAATCCAACTGGCCCTGGAGATTTTTTTCTTAGGGTGTTAAATAATGACATGTTGAATTTCTTTTTCTGAGATGGGGCTATTTAAGGTATTTAATTTCCTCTTAATTTAACCTGGGCAACTAATATTTTTGTAAATATTAATTCATTTCATTTAGGTTATCAATTTTATTGGCATAGATTTGGGCAAAATGATTCTCAATTATTGCTTTAATTTCCTCCTCATTGGTGGTTCACCTATTTCATTTATGATATTAGAAATTTGATTTTCTTCTTTCTTTTTAAATCAAATTGTCCAGAAGTTTATTAATTTTATTTTTTTCATAAGACCAGCTCTTGGTTTTATTTATTAGTTCAATAATTTTCTTGCTTTTGATTTTATTAATTTCTCCTTTAATTTTTAGAATTTCTAATTTAATATTTAATTGGGGGTTTAATTTGTTCTTTCTCTAATTTTTTAGTTGCATATTTAGTTCTTTGATTTCTTCTTTCTCTAATTTATTCATGTAAGCATTTAAAGATAAAATGCATCCCCTGAGAGCTTCCTTGAGTGTATACCATAGGTTTTGGTATGTTGTTTCATTATTGTCATTATCTAGGATTAAATAATTATTTCTATAATTTGTTGCTTGATTCACTCATTGTTTAAAATGAGCTATTTATTTTCCAATTAGTTCTGGGTCTAGATCTCCTTAGCTCAGTATTGCATATGACATTTATTGCATTATGACCTAAGAAAGATTTATTCACTATTTCAGCCTTTCTGCAATTCATCATTAGGTTTTTTATGCCCTAGTAAAGGGTCAGTTTTTGTCTAAGTGACATGTGCTGCAGAAAAAAAGTATATTCCTTTCTATCCCCATTCAGTTCCCTCCATAGGTCTATCATACCTAGATTTTCTAAGAATCTATTAACCTCCTTAACTTCTTTCTTGCTTATTTTATGATCAGATTTATCTAAAACTGAGAGCCGGAGGTTGAGGTCTCCCACTAGTAGAGTTTTGCTTTCTGTGGCTTCCTGTAGCTCTTTCAACTCCTCCTCTAAGAATCTGGATGCTATACCATTGGGGTGCATACATATTTATTATTGAAATTGCTTTATTGTCTATAGTACCTTCCTCATCTCTTTTAAAGCTATCTGTTCTTGCAGCTGCTTTTTCTGAGATAAGGATTACTACCCCTGCTGTTTTCACTTCAGCTGAAGCAAAATATATTTTGCTCCAACCTTTTACCTTTACTATATATGTATCTCTCTCTGATTCAAATGAGTTTCTTGTAAGCAGCATACTGCAGAATTCTGGTTTTCAATCCACTCTGCTATTTGCTTACTTTTTTTAAGGGAGAGTTCATCCCATTCACATTCAGAGTTATAATTACTACGTCTTTATTGTTTTCCATGCTATCTTCCTTCTGTTTTCATTCCCCCCCCGCTTTTCCCTTTTATCCATATAGCCCAATGTTTTGCTTTTTAATACCTCCACCTTCAGGTTGTTTGCCCTCCTATATCAACCTTCTTCCCCTTTTCTTTCTCCTATCCCTTTTACCCTTCTTCCTTTCCTTCTGTTAGTTCCCCCTTTTCTCCCCCTCCCTGTCCCCCCTCCCCTTTCCCCCTTTTAATACTTGAAAGGTAAGTTAAGTTTCTTAAGTTAACTGAGTGTATTTTAGTTAACTTTAAGTAAAGTCTGATTAGATGAAGATTCAGGTTCTTCTCCTCTATTACAAGGGGTATTTTTACCTCTTGATGTGATGAGATTTATGCCATTTATTCTCCTTTCTCCTCCTTTCTCCTTACTGTCCTCCTTTTTATAAGGAGGTATTTTTTTAACTCATCCTATCTGAATCACAGAAAAGTTATGTGTCTATCACTTCTGGCTAAGTATATTCTCTCTAATAGAATTACAGTTATCAAGAGTTATGAGACTCTTTCTCCCAAGTGGGTATATAGCCAGTTTCATCTTATTGGTTAGTAGTTTTTTTTCTTTACCCTTGTTTAAAGAAACTTTTCATGTTTCTCTTGAGCCTCCTGTTTTATGTCCAAATTTTCTATTTAGCTCTGGTCTTTTATTCAGGAATATTTGAAGCTTCCCATTTCATTAAATGTCCCTTTCCCCTGGAAGAGAAGGTTCAGCTTTGCCAGCTAGTGGATTCTTGGGTTCATTCCAAGCTCCCTTGCTCTATCTCATTCCAGGACCTTTGATCCCTTAATGTTGCTGTGGCCAGGTCCTTCGTAATCCTTACTGTGGCTCCTTGGTATTTAAATTGTTTCTTTCTGGCTGCTTACAGGATTTTCTCTTTTATCTGATAGTTCTGGAACTTGACCACAACATTCATTCGTGTTTTCATTTTAGTATCTCTTTCTGGAGGGGACTAATATATCCTTTCAATAACTATTTTGCCCTCTGGTTCCATGATACCAGGGCAATTTTCCATCACTAAGTCCTGTAATATTAAGTTTAGTCTTTATTTATCTTCAAAGTTTTCATGAAGGCCTATAATTCTCAGTTTGTCCCTTCTTGTTCTGCTCTTGAGGTCTCCTGAGGTAGGTGTTCTTCTCCTAGCTTCTCTTTCTGGGTTTTGTCAATCAAATTTCTGTTAAGAGGTTTCTCTCATATTATTTTTTGAGGGGGAAAGAGGAGAACTTAACACAGTGCCTGTCTTCTCTCCTCCATCTTGGTTGGAAGTCCAGTCTTTCCAGTTTCATTGACCATTAATCCACTCTCTGAATTAGCCACATTTTTTCCCCAATCTTCACAAGTTACAGTCACTGTGTTCCCTACCTCCACGTGTTTACCTAGCTATCCAACATCGTTGGAATATTCTCTGTCTTGATCTCCACCTTAGATTCTTCCTTTTTTTTGAGAGGAAACTGTATTTCACACTTTCCATCAGCTTAAGGTCTTTTCTAATGCTTTTAACTTTTCTCTCAAATTACAGTATATATACATTTTTGCATTTGTAGTTCCATATTTACTGATGTATGTCCTTACTATTTTTATTAAAGTATAGATTCGATAGGGGCGGCTAGGTGGCATAGTGGATAAAGCACCAGCCTTGGAGTCAGGAGTACCTGGGTTCAAATCTGGTCTCAGACATGTAATAATTACTTAGCTGTGTGTCCTTGGGCAAGCCACTTCACCCCATTTGCCTTGCAAAAAAAATACCCTGAAAGTATAGATTCGATGAAAGTAGGAATTATTCTATTCATTGTATTTCTATCCCTAGTTCCTAACACCGTGTCCATATATTAGGTCCATTATAAATGTTTGTTATTGATTGATTGTCCTTACAGAAAATAAGGCAAAACTATATTAGGGAGGATTTTCAATGCCAAACAATGAAATTTGTGTTTAATCCTAAAGGTAATAGGGTACCATACTATGAAATGTCATTTTTTAACTCAAATGAAAAATGTTACAATTATGTCTATTAAATTTCATATCATTAAATTAAAATTCATATGTCTTCTAATCTGATTCTGCAAATACACACACATATACACACACATATGTATATATATATATATATATATATATATATATATATATATATATATACACACATATATGTTCTCAGAAAACACCACATGTCAGTCTTGGACTTAGAGATCATTGAGAGCTATTTAGAAGATGGGTTAAAATGGCAGCAGATATTGTTAATAAGCAAAAGAATTGTATGTAGCATATTCAAAAAAGTTTTAACTACTTGTGCTTCATATTTGGAAAATATGTGTATTTGTGAGATAGAAATCCAAGATAGAATTTGTTTATAATACTTTTAATCCCATGAAGATAGAAAAAATTATACTTGCTATAATCTCCCATAAATGCTAATTAATATGTGGAGAGGAATAATTTTCACTATGTGGATTATTGGTCAGAATTTTTTATGAGAAAGGTAGAGATTTCAGAAGGAAAAGTGCTTAGATAATTATTATTGTTGGCAGTTATTAAAGAAAATTAGGTGCTTCATTTTACACACAACTAACCCCAGATCCTGAATATTTATGTAGAGCATCGATGAACATGTTGTTAAGGTCAGGTTCAACCCAAGCTTCTTGACTCTTAGACTGATGCCTTTCCAACTTACTACTATAAGCTGCCCATCTCAAGGCAAACATTTTCTGTTTTGATGAAACAATATAACAGAACCTACAAATGATGTTGCTTTTGGAGCACAAATTGTAGAGAAAGGTATTACTTTTTTAAGTGACTGTTGCTGCCCCTTTACTCTTTTGCTTTACTTCGTGGTGTAGAAAAATGTTAGTAAAATATAAAATGAAATAATGAATTAGTTACATATACAGCATGATTAGGAAATTTAGTGATGGCAACTTAGCCCTTACTCTTCAAAGTTTCTCTTAGAAATAAAATTTACAGGAAGATCCCTTGCAAAGTCAAAAATACTCCAGTAAATCTACCTATGTGTGTGAAACTTGAAAAAGACTACTGGGAAATTCCCAATAAAACTTTTTCAGTAGCTAAATAGCATTTGTAAAAAATTATTTGAGGATAAAATCCTTTCTGCATGACAAAAATTGAAATTATATTTTAATTGAATTCTTTGGGGAAGTTTGGGCAAAATTGGTTCTGCTGCTTTGGAATTGAATAAATTTGCAAATGTTCATCTTTTTTCATTTAAGTGAAAATGAAGCTTTCCTTTGTAGTAAGTATTTTGTAAAAGTCATAAGTGGCAGGAACTATAAAACCTGTGCATGCTAAGCCTCTGGTACTTGTTGATGAAAGAGAGGGCCAGTCATAAAGGGCCAGGTTCACAGAAAAAAATTTAATTTCCTTAACATTCCTCAGTGGGGACACTACATAGGAAACAGCCTCGAAACTAGGTATGCTTCTTCATTGATGCAGCTGCTACCTTCATATTTATATAGGTTATAGGCTATAGGGCAGCATTTTCTTAAGGAGCAGGCTGGGAGTTTCTGTTTCTTTCCATGGGTACATTTATATTTTTATTTTTTTAAATTTATTTATTCATTTCAACCATTTGTGCATGCATATTTCCAAGTTACAAAATTTCCATCCACCCTCTAATCCCACCACCATCCCCTCCATATGCCGTCATATTCATGGACCATAACTTGTTCCAGTTGATAGACATCCCCTCAATTTCCAATTCTTTGCATTTAGAACAGAGCTATTAACAATATTTTGGAACATGTAGTACTTTTCCCCTTTTTTTATAATTTCTTCTGGATATAGACCTAGAATTGGAATTGCTTGGTCAAAGGATATGAACAGTTTAATTGTTCTTTGGGCATAGTTCCATATTGCTCTCCAGAAAGGTTGGATCCATTCACAACTCCACCTGCAATGCAACAATTTTCCCAGTCCTCCCACAACCTCTCCAGCATTGATGATCTTCTCTTTTTCTCATCTTGGCTAATCTAATAGGTGTAGGATGATACCTCAATGTTGTTTTAATTTGCAAATATCTAATCAATAGTGATTTGGAGCATTTTTTCATATGATTACATATAGCTTTAATTTCTTCATTTGAAAACTGTCTCCTCATATCCTTTGACCATTTATCAATTGGGGAATGGATTGTGATCTTTTCAATTTGATACAATTCTCTATATATTTTAGAAATTAGAACTTTATCAGGACTCCTGGCTGTGAAGATTGTTTCTCAACTTACTGCTTTCCTTTTAATTTTGACACCATTGATTTTATTAGAGCAACCCTTTTAATTTAATATAGTCAAAATCATTCATTTTCAGTGTATATGATATACTTGATTTCTTGTTTGATCTTAAAATTGTTCCCTTTCCATAGATCAGATAGATAATTTCTTGATTCATTAATTTATCTATGGTGTTGCTCTTTGTGTCTAAATCCTGTACCCATTTTAAATTATTTTGGTATAGGGTGTGTGATATGAATCTATTCCTAGTTTTTGCCATACTATTTTCCAGTTTTCTCAATAATTTTTGACAGAGTGAATTCTTATTCCAGAAACTGATGTTTTTGAGCTTGTCAAATAGTAGATTACAGTAGTCTTTTACTGTGGTTTCTTTTGAACCTATCCCAATCCACTGATCCATTACTTTATTTCTTATTCAGTACCAGGCAGTTTTGATGAATGCTCCTTTATAGTATAGTTTTAGGTCTGGTAGAGCTAGGCTACCTTCCTCTTCATTTTTTTTTTTTCAGTTTTCTTGCTATTCCTGCCCTTTTGTTACTCCAGATGAATTTTGTTACTATTTGTTACTAAAATAGTTATTTGGTAGTTTGATTGGTATGGCACTGAATAAATAATTTAATTTGGGTAGAATTGTCATTTTTACTATATTAGCTTGACCTAGCCATGCACATTTAACATTTTCCAATTATCTAGATCTGACTTTAATTGAGTGAAGAGTATTTTATAATTTTGTTTTTCTGGAGTTGTCTTGGGAAGGAGATTCCCAAGTATTCAATGTTGTCTATAGTTATTTTAAATGGAATTTCTCTTTCGATCTCTTGTTCTTGGGCTTTGTTGTTCATATATAGAAATGCTGGTGATTTATGTTGGTTTATTTTATATCCTGCACTTTTCTTAATTTGTTCATTGTTTTAAGGAGGGTTTTTTAGATGAATTCATTGGGTTCTCTAGGTATAACAGCATACCATCTACAAAGAGGGAAAGTTTTGCTTCCTCATTGCCAATTCTGATTACTTCAATTTCTTATTCTTCTCTTATTGCTACTGATAGCAGTTCCAATACTATATTGAATGGTAATGGTGATAATGAGCATCCTTGTTTCACCCCCTGATTTTATTGGAAATACTCCAAGTTTATTCCCATTAAATATAATACTTGTTGATGTTTTTAGATGGATATTATTTATTACTTTAAGGAAAACTCTATTCCTAAACTTTCTAGTTATTTTAATAGCAATGGATGTTGTATTTTATCAAAGACTTTTTTCAGAATCTATTGAGATAATCATATAATTTCTGTTATTGTTGCTATTGATATGTTTAATTATGTTGAGTGTTTTCCTAATGTTGAACTACCCCTGCCTGCCTGGTAAAAATGCAACCTGATCATGGTGTATTATCCTGTTAATAGCTTGTTGTGGTTTCATTATTAAAATTTTAATTTAATATTTTTACATCAATATTCATTAGGGAGATTGATCTACAAATTTCTTTGTTTTGGCTCTTCATGGTTTAGGTATCAGCACCAAACTGGTGTCATAAAAGGAGTTTGGCTGAACTCCTTCCTCTCCTATTTTTTAAAAATAGTTTATGTAGAATAGGAATTGACTGTTCTTTAAATGTTTGGTAAACTTCACTTGTAAATCCATCTAGACCTAGATAATTTTTTCTTAGGGAATTTATTGATGGTTTCTTCAATTTCATTTTCTGAAATGGGGTTATTTAAGTAATTTATTTCTTCTTCTGTTAATCTGGGTAGTTTGTATTTTTGTAAATATTCATCCATTTCTCTCAATTTAACCGATTTATTGGCATACATTTTTGGCAAAGTAGCTCCAAATTATCTCTTTAATTTCCTCCTCATTGGTGATTAGTTCACCCTTTTCATTTTTGATACTGATAATTTGTCTTTCTTTTTTAAATCAGATTAATCAAACTTTTGCCTATTTTATTGGTTTTTCATAAAACCAACTCTTAGTTTATTTTATGAGATCAATGGTTTTCTTTCTTTCCATTTTATAATCTCACCCTTGATTTTCAGAATTTCCAATTTGATATTTAATTGGGGATGTTTAATTTATTCTTTTTCTAGCTTTTTAAGTTGCATATCCAATTCATTTATCTCCTCTTTCTCAAATTTATTCTACAGAAATTTAGAGATATGAAATTTCTCCTCAAATGCCTTGGATGCATCCCATAAATTTTGGTATGATGTCTCATTATTATCATTTTCTTGGATATAATTATTGACTATTTCTATTATTTGCTATTTGATCTGCCCATTATTTAAAATAAAGTTATTTCATTTCCAATTAGTTCCTGGTTTATCTTCCCTGACCCTTTATTACATGTAATTTTTATTGCATCATTATCTGAGAAGTGTGTATTTTTTACTTCTGCCTTTCTGTATTTGATTATAAGATTTTTGTGTCTTAGTTATATGGTCAATTTTGGTGAAGGTGTCATGTACTGCCAAGAAAAAGGTATTTTCTCTTGTATCCTCTTTAAGTTTTCTCCAGAGATGTAGCATATTTAAGTTTTCTAAGATTTCATTTACCTTCTTATCTTCCTTCTCATTTATTTTCTTGTTAGATTTATCTAGTTCTGAAAGAGGGAAATTGAGGTCTCCCATTATTAAAATTTTGCTGTCTGTGTCTCCTTGTAATGCACTCAGCTTTTCCTCTAAGAATCTGGATGCTATAGCACTAGGTGCATACATGTTGATATAACTTCATTATCAATGGGGCCTTTTAAAAGGATGTAGTTTCCTTTCTTTTTCCTTTTAATGCAAATGAATTTTGCTTTTACTTTGTCTGAATTTAGGATGAGTACTCCAGATTTTTTTACTTCAGCTGAGGCATAATATATTTTGCTCCAACCTTTGTCCTTTAACCTGTGTGTATATCTATCTGCTTCAAATGTGTCTCTTGTAAACAAAATATTGTAGGATTCTGGTACTTAATCCATTCTGCTATCCATTTCTGCTTTATGGGACAGTTCATCTCATTCACATTTACAATTAAGATTACTAGTTCTGTATTTCCCTTCATGCTATCTTTCTTCATTTATATTTATCTCTTTACTTTCCTCTTGTTCCTCCTCTCCAAAATTTTATTAATGTTCCCCTTCTAATTTTCTTTTAAAAATTTAACTTTCAGTTTATTTTCACTTGTACTTTTCCTTCCCTTTTATTAGTCCTTTCTTCCCTTATTTTTCCCTTACCCAGTCCTCCCCCCACCCACCCCAGGTTAGATTGTTAGATTTTTAAACCCAAGTGGAATGTATCTTATTCCCTCACTGGGCTAAATCTGTTGAATACAATTTACTTAGTATTGACATTCTTCCATCTTTTCCTCTAAAATTATAAATCTTTGTGCCTCTTCCCTTGGTGTTATTTATTGCTCTTTTATTATTAATCTGGTATCATTGATCACAGTTGGATCCTATTGTTATCAATTATCATCACAGATTGTTTACTTGATTGCTTGATAAGCAGCATTGATTCAAATTACATCAAATTATAATTATAATCATTTGTGTCCTGCCCCCTTTTCAACTATCTTTCAAGTACACGCAATCCTCCTCAAGAGCTAAAGTATCATCCAAAGTCATATCATTCCTTGAATTATTTGTGCCCCTCCCCCCCAGTCCAATTTTCTTTCACATTTTAACTTAACCCCTCCTCACCTAGGGTACTTAATACCTTGTTAAATGAAGACCCCCTTAAGTCAAACCTTGATTTAAGTACTGAGAGGTTCTGGAGGTCTTACCTGAGAATTTAAAAATGATTATAACTGAGACACTATCTCAGGTCCTTGAACTTTATGATGCCTTCTTTCCATAGGCACTTAATACATATTTATTGATTGATTGCTTGGTTGTTGCTGCTACTACAGTGCTCCTTTTCTGATGGAAGTAGGAGGTTTCAGTCCCAAGATCAGTCAGGCTGGCATCACTGTCCTATTTTTAAATGTAGCTATGCAGATTGATCACATTGCTATTTGTAGCTTCATAGGTTTCCTAAACATGTGATGAATTTAGGATTTTTATATTTTTCTATTACACTTTTAAATGATGTGGTTTAGAAACAAAGGATAATTGCAAAATCAGCATTCTGAATAAGAATATTATCTCTGCTGCCTTGAAAATATGATGATGTGTCATGCTCTTCCAAAACATTTTCTGCATTTTTAGAAAAAGTAATTAAATGTTTTCTGAAGTATGTCTCTAACTCTCTTCATCCCTAAAACTGTGCCTTTTGTCAGTTGTAAGAAGTTATTAACTGATCTGACTGACAACGCATTTATATTATTGCAAATCAGTGCATCTATCATTTATTCTATCTCCATTTTACCCATATATAAGGTGGTATTGAAGGTTATTATAATGAAAATCGAGCTCACCTTGAAAGGTGTTCTCTTTTAACAAAGGTCTATGCCTGAGTTGATAAAGGTGCCAGCAAAATTGATGAGAATTTCTTTTATCAATCAGGGAAATAATAGATACAGATAGCAATTATTTTAGTTACTGTTAATTGAATAACTGAAAGCTAGTCTTTAGTGAGGACTAGTTTAAAACTATCACACTTCATTTAACCTGCAACTTTAAAAAAGGTAAGATCTTATACTAAGTGTGAAAAGGTTTTGAAAGGAATTACTTAACCTGAAATGACATTATACATACCAGACAAGAATTCTTTTTCAATAAAATGGGAAATGAGATTATATTTTCTGGAATTATTTGTAAACTATCAAGAGAGGTTAGAAATAGGAAGATTTCCATATGTGGAACATGTGGCTCTCTAGTCTTGCTTTTGAGGAACAAAAGTAGGACTGAGATGTGGGAGAGAAGGGGGCAGTTGAAGAGGGCCAACATCTCTATGGCAATTTGGAATAGAAGGCCTGGTCTGAGCAACGTCCCTAGAAAAGATCCAGTCTTCTTCCAATTTCACCTCAAAATGGTTGTCTATCCATAGATACTATAATATAATATGTTGTTTCATCATCTAAAACTTTACAGAAAATTGAATTCTTCTCAACCAAAAAGAGGTTATAATCAGGGAATAACTAAGAATAGTCATGGTTGTAATGTTATTTTGAGAACTCAGCCTCTGCTTAAATGTTATGTTTTTTTTTTTCCTGATTGGAGACTTGGAGTAATTATGAATGAACTCTGACTTTTCATCTGAAATAAATTCCCTAAATCTCAATAAAGTGAAATGATTATATTGGTCCCTAGTTTCAAAAGAAATTAATTACTGTAACAGAGTATTTCACATTCTTTTCATAGCAAAAGGGTTGGGTGGGATAATTATTTAAATGATTCGTGAAAGTTGTCATGCACCAGGACCCTTCAGAGTTAAAATGGGAGGAAGATAAACTGAAAAAAAAAATACAGAATTCTCTATTTTCAGAACATAACAGTCATCATCCATTGGAGAATGTGTGATATATGTGACACTGCCTGATACTCTGGTTGGGATACTTCTCAAGAAATTCTGAATTTGTGAGTATGTCACCAGAAATGGCACCCCAATAGGTTTCTATACATATTCCATGGGATGGTCACTTACTGTTAAAAGTGAAATGGAACCTTTCAAAAAGTTATAAAACCTCTTTTTAATATCTCTGTGTTGCTATCTTAAATAATTGAAAAGTACATACAATCATATCTCAAGAAAGTATGTATATGTAAAATTATAAGTTCAAACTAAATTGAAGAATAATATTTGCTTAATTGAACTTTGCTCCCAAATGAGTTTATAGTCAGAGAATATCCAATTTTATAGATGATGAAATTTAAATTCAAATAAATTAATACCTGATATCTATGATGTAACTGGAACACCAAAATCTTGCTGATTTCATTTATACTTCAACATATGTATGTATATATATATATATATATATATATATATATCTCCCATACACATGATGTAGAAGAACATTCAAATAAAATAAGGAATCTTCTCTTTTTTTCATCATGTAAATTGTGAATCATAGGGGTCTTCTTTTAATACAATAGAGACATGTGAAAGAAAAGAAATACAGAGGATTCAGGGACATTGGATTTGGGCAGATAATTGATTCTTTAGCTAATGAGAATAAACATTTATTTGGTGTGTATCTTTAGGTTTAAACTGATTATAAATTATTTAAGATAAGGTTGGGTATAATTCCTTTAATTTATTTAAATATTATCTTTGTATTTCCAAACATTTCAAATGGAAATACCTCATATATTTTTAATTTAGATTTACTTTGATAACTAAGGGGCAAAAGCAATTTTAAAAAATTTTTTAGTTGTTGGAAGAAAATAATTTCATTCTTCAGAGGAGAAATAGAATACAAGGGAGCAAGTCATTTCTTTGTGCACTTATATTAATTTTTTGACTGTTCAGGTTCAGAGAAGCCTGAGGGGAAAATGAACAATGATATGTGATTTCCTTATAGCTTTGCTTCTTTTTATAATCTCAGTTTTTGTATTTTAACTGTGGAATTTCTTGTATATTTTGAGATCTGATACCAAAAAACTTTCTAATCTCTTGGTAGTTGATCAAATTTATATCCTTACATGAACATTAACCTACTAAATATACAAAACAGAACAGCAACAAGAAAACCTAACCTTACTCTCTGAGGTCATATTTGTGGGACAAGTTCTCTAGAAGTCTAGGTTATTCAAGAAAGTTGCTATTTTTCATTGATATTTGATTTTTTTTTCATTTTCCTAAACTGAAACAGAGAATTTCTGTTTACTTAAGACTAGCTTGATTCTTTAAGAATGTTATATAGTAGAAACTGGGTCATTCATCATTCCTATTCCAAACTTTCAATCTATGCTTGAGAAATCCAAGCATTTAAGCAACAAATTCAGAAGAATTCAAAAAAGTAAATACTTGGCTTGAGACAATTAACTGATTCACTCTATTAAATTTACAACTAATTTAAAATTTATATTTTATTTCTAAAACCAACATGGAAACTATTAACCCTATTTTTCTGCTCCATTCTCCCAACTTCTCCATAACCAACAATTTCTAAACAGTACTAAAATAGAAGCTAAAATTTAGTTACTAAATGATATGAATAGAAGTATGCCATTAACCAGGAAACTCTCCTGATTTAGTTATCATGCATGATATACTCTCTTTTCACCTAATATTAGACTAAATGATTGGTGTTACTTATTTTTAGATTGGGAACAATCCTAAAAGACAAATCAAAAATGTTTCCAAACACAATTTCCTTATAATTGAGACCTACTTAAATCTGTTTTATAATTTATAATTAAGCTTTAAAAATTAGACATTATTTTCCCAGGCAGCAAACTATCATATTAAAGAGAGTGTTGAACCTGGGGTAAGGAAGATCTGGATTCAAATGTGACCTCAGTCACTTATAATCCCAAGTCACTTAAGCTTTGCTTGCCTCAGTTTTCTCAACTGTAAAATGGAATTGATAATAGAATTTATCTCTCAGGGTTGCAGTGAGGATCATAGGATATATAAGATGTATAAATACCTTAAAGCAATGTATGGCAGGCAGTAAATAATGAAGACCTATTTTCCTTCCTTCTTTTTTTTTTCTATTTACCTATATATCATCATCATCATCATCATCATCATCATCATCATCATCATCATCATCATCATGTGTATGGGTCAACTCAGTCACATATGCATACAAAGAAGTAGCACACAATTGGGGAGATTCTCTGGTTCTCCCCTTCTGAAGGTGAGGGGCAGAAGGCAATTTTTTGAAGGAGATTGAATAATAGAAGATGATCTTATGATAACAATGTTCCTGTATTCACCTCTCACTCTCACCATCTCTCTGCTAATATGCCTTACCTATGAACAATTCTTCACTGAGAATAATATGCAGCCTACTCATATTCCTAATGCAGCTTTCCATCATGCTTCAGTTTTTAAGAGGCTTTGACTTTCAATGACTCACTTCTATGAAAAATCACCAGAAACATATTAATGTTACTGCATGAGATTTTTGTTGCTGTTTTGTAGGGGGTGAAGAAGTATCAGATCATAAACATTCAGTTAAACCTATATATTTTTTCATATGTATACACATAATTATTTAGCAAAAACAAATCTAGAATCAAAGAGTCACATAAAAGGATAATGATCCCTTTAGAATGATTATTAATAAAATAAATGAACAGTTTTATGTTAAATAAGAGATTCAATTTAGCAACAAGAAAATATTCTGATTCTTCTTGTTGATGAAGCAGGGGTAGATGATGGGGCTTAGAAGGAGATTTAAAGATGGTTATAAAAACTGATGAGATGTCAGGTAGTATACTTCTGTGTTTGGATCAAAAAATGGAAGATGGTTTGTACCTAACCAGGAAAGGAGGCTTAAAAGAGGGCAGAATGTATGAAGGGGAATCAAAATATAAAGCTCGACTGTCCAGAGTTTTGATTCAAATGATCATTTGATGAGAGATTTAGCTAAAATATGACATGTCTTTAAGAACTCATATTCATTATTGTGACAATTATAGAATCACTTTAATGCATCTTTAGGAGCTAACCTTTAATTTGGGAAGCATTTTTAAAAAGGCAAACCTGGATTATAAACTCATTAAAAATAGCCTCAGAGATAATGTTTTGCTAAATCATTGGATTCACATGTATTTTTCAGTAAGTCTACAGGAGATTATCAGAATGCCCATGGGTAAAACAGAAACAACTCTAGATCACACTGTGTCTGGCCTTTCACCTGATACTCAGTTCAGTTTAATCTAAAATGGACAAAAGAAAAAAATGAATTTCCAAAAATTCTTCTATTCCAAATGTTTCTATATGGCAATTTAATACATGGAAACTGTGGAAGGGTTCATCAAGAAATAGAGATATTGTCCCAATATTTTGAAGGCTGAAAGAGACTTTTGAAAAGTGAATTTTCTAATAAAGGAATTCTTCCTACCAATGTAGTTAAATATGTACTCTGAAGCTTAGAGTTCTGTACATATACACATACACACATATACACATATGTATATATATATATATATATATATATATATATATATATATATATATATATATATATATATATGGTGCTAACAGATAAAGTTCTTTGTCTTAGATGACACTTCCTGTGTATGACAATGGTTGAATTCAAACCTACATCTTCCTAGTTCTACTGTTAGTTCACTATCTAGCAACTAGGAAGTGGGAGTTGACAATATATACAAAAATACAGATAGAATCAGGAGTCTACTCTTGAATCTTATAAGGACACAAAAATGAACTTTACCAATACATATGTTACTCTAGAAAGAAGGGAGAATTTAATTTCTATTTACTTGCTTTTAGTACCAGCAAAACCTAAAGATATCTACATTTTCTATTCCAATCTTACAATTTACACAGTAAAAATCGAATCTCTATTAGCAATACTTGCAGAGAGACATGATGTCCCTGCCAGCTCTACATCTTTGACCTTAGGGAAACAGTCTTCCTATATTAGCCTGAAATTTTCATATTTATCATTTGATTCATTATGTCCATGTCCTCCAATTTCTCATATATTCACCAGTGGATGGGCATCCATTTTCCTTCTATTTCTTTGTGCTTTTTTTCCCCCAAAAATAAGTAGACTATGTGAAAAGATTAGGATTCTACAGGCTTACTGTAAATAATGGCAGGTATATGGTATAGTTTATAGAATACCTGGCCTGGAATGAGGAATATTTTTCTTCCTGAGTTCAAATCTGGCCTCAGACACAGCCTAGTTGTGTGACTCTGGGCGTCACTTAACTCCATTTGCCTCAGTTCCTCATCAGTAAAATGAACTGGAAAGGGAAATGACAAATCACTCCAGGATCTTTGCCAATAAAACTTCAAATGGAGTCATGAAGAGTTAGATGTGACTGAAACAACTGAACAAAAACAAGAAATTTTAAATAAGAACTATTACCTTTATGAAAGTGAATGATTGTGCTAGAAAATGCTATTTGATTGATTTAATGAAATCTAGGATGAGGAAACTCCCTCCACTGGTTCAGATTGGCAACTTCTATGCAACATATAATCCTAGTTGGTTAAATCATGGAGAAGCTAAGTGACTTTCTGAAGTTGACAGTCAACATGTGCTGGAACCACTTTTTGAACCAAGGCCTTGCAAGTTCTGAGGCCACCTCTCTACACTCTGGGCAGGTTGTCTAATCTTACATGAAATTTAGAGAGAAAAAGAATGAGGGAGGGGTAGCTAGGTGGCACAGTAGCCCTGGAATCAGGAGTATCTGAGTTCAAATCTGTCCTTAGACACTTAATAATAATAATAATAATAATAATAATAATAATAATAATAATAATAATAAGACACTTAATAGCTGTGTGGCCTTGGACAAGTCACTGAACTCCATTGCCTTGTACAAACCTAAAAAAAAAAGAATGAGGGAATGGAAATTGGTCACTTCAATGCAAGCTTAGACCTTTCACCTTCCAATGTCACTTCTCCATCCCCAATTTGTTTCCCAGGTATTTCTAACTGAATATCCCAGTAGCAGTTCAAACTCAACATATCCAGTATTGAATAGATCATCTTCCTTCTTAAGTCTTGCACTTCCTCCAAATTTATATATTCTTTTCATTAAGCCACCTTACATATACACATATTCAAAAATTGGCATAGTAGAAACTGTACTATTTTCAGAGTCTAAGTTAATCCTGTCACCATAGGTGAAGCCTTTAATAGTAATAATGATAACTGCTACTTATGAAGTGTCTACAATGTGTCAGATCTTAAGGGAAATAGATGCTTTATCAATATAATCTTATTTTTTCTTACAAAATTCTGTGAAGTAGGTACTATTATCTTTGTTTTACAGCTGATGAAAGAGAAGTTAATTGACTTGAGCAGGGTCACATAACTAGTAATTGTCTAAGGTTACATTTGATTTGAGGCCTTCTTGCCTAGCACTTTATCCACCATAACATTTATCTACCTGTACACATATATATTTATACTCACAAAGCTTATATTTCTTTTCTATATGATAGAGATACTTATAGTACCTACCACAGAGGGCTACTACAGCAATAAAATGAGATAAAAGCATTACAAATATATATAAATATATTTTTCACTTAATCCCTGTACACAATCAATTTCTAGCTAATCACAATTTTCCCACAGTGATATTTCTTGCATCTTTCAGGTTTCCTAAATTTCTGCTGTCACCACTCTATGCCAGGGCTTCAATGCTTCTATACTAGACTACTGTATCAGATTTTTATGTAATTTTCCTGTCTCCAATGTATCCATCTGTTCTGCCATCCATATTTCATATAGTTGCCCCAAACTATAAAGTTCCGTTAATCAATGACAATTTACCTATCTGCAAGACAAGATTGAGGGGAATCTTTACTAAATCTGATTCACATATCTAATCACTTTAATCCTGTGCTAAAAAAAAACCCTCAGTAGCTTTCTATACCCAAAGGATATTAAGGAAACTCTTTATCCTAATATTCAAGGTATTCGATTACAGTTTAATTCAAGTGCACCTACCCTATCAAATTTCACATCACATCATTTTACATGCTCTTCTTAATTAGTTGTAAACTTCCTGAGGTCAAGGAATTTATAATTTTTCATCTTTGCATTCCCAACACATATACTCAGCACAATTATTTTTTTAAAGAATCAAAACATGATATTTTAGAGAGTAAATAAGTATAACAATCTGACAAATTTCAGAAAACATTAATTCCAAGAATTAAAAAAAGGCTAGAGTGGTCTAAAGAATAAAATCACCAAAGTGCTTCTCTCTGTCTTTTTAGAAAAATGTAGTATATAAAAAAATTCTCCTTTGGATTTTTGTGAACATATGCTCATTTTAAACTTAATATTAATAAAATGATATTTTACAGTGTTTTAGACTTAGATTCTTAAAGATCTCGTGGGAAATTTGGCACCCTATTTAAATTATAAGAGGAGTTTGATGTCTAAGTTCAATGCTTTGTTTCCTTTTCATATTACTCTCTTTCTTTTTGCAATTTCATATTTAATACCATCCTAAGATGTAGTGGAAGGAATTTCATGGATGAACCAGTTCAGATGAAGAGAATGGGGTTCCTGAATTCGTAGGATGAGTAGTAGACATTTGTAATCGAAGAGGACCATGACATCATATATATGATGGTATGATATGTATATTATGATTAATATAGTGAGGAGAATGTTGTGGAAAGACATCCTTTCCACCACCTTTTCCAGAATTGACTTGCCATATGACCTGATTTGATAGGAAACAGGACCACTGGTGATGGTCTGGATGCTGTGGGAATACTTGACCTTTTGAAAATGGTTTCGCTTCCATATCAATGAGGTATCATGACACTCCAGCAACATTGGATTTTGGCAACATCCAAGTCCAACTCTTGATGGTCATTAATCATCAGTATGACCTTTTCCTCTATGACTTGCAACCATATTCCTCCTGGGACCCAAAGATTTTGGTTTTCTGGAAGCTGCCTGGTGGATCATGAAAATAATGCTTCTGGATTGCTATTTGGCTTCAACCTCTGGCTTTTATTCTTGATTAATGAGAACATTTTTGGCAAATGCTTTCACTCTGACTTTCCCATACCCAAGTAGCAGGGCCAAAACTGGAATCTCATTCTGCTTCTTTGAGATCTGTTTCTAGTAGCCTTTCTCACATGGATGAAACTATACCACGATAAAAATGTGAGTATGAATTTTGCATCAAATCTAATGCGAAATGGAGAAATGGATAGCCTAGGAATCTTTTAATAAATTCAGTAAATGAATGCCTTTCAATTCACAAAGGAAACTTCTTTTTTTCTTATTTTTCTCTAACACATTGATACAGTCAGTCAGTCAATATACATTTATTAAAGAACCTACTATATAAAAGGTACCTTGCTAGGGTAAAAGATAGTCCCTTCTCTCAAGGAGTTTATAGTTTAATGGAAACAAACTGTAATACATCTTTGCTTGCTCATCCTGTTTTAGCTCTTGTCTATATCTTCCTTTATGATCACCAGAAGTGGACCCCAAGATGCTAGGATCCTCCCTTTAATCTTCATAACACCAAAAAAGGTTCAAAGGAAGCATGTTTGTCCATTTCTTTTAACAGAGATCCTATTGTTTACACCAAAAGCCCTTTGTAATACCTGATTTATAATCATTTTCTCTAGGGCTTATCATGGCAGGAAGGTGATCCTGGGCTTATAAAGGTTATGCAAATAGAATGAGAATTCTGAAATCTTCTTTAGCCTCTAACAACTTTCAAAATGGTCTCACTTGCACATATGTGTTGTTTATTAGCTAGGCAACTATGGAGAGGCTAATTACCAATGGACTGGTCACTTTCTGATTCTTTCTTTAATCATGTCAGCCCTTGATTGGACATGTGCTAGGGAATTCAATTTATATGCCATGAAATTCAATACTATGATTTTTGACATTTTTTATAAAAACTTTGTGGCCAAGTTGCTAAGTATATTCAGTAAATAAAAAGGAATCTTTCAATGTTTGAAAATCCTAACCATCATTTTCAGTTCTTTTGATTAGTATGGAAAAAAGAAACATATTAGACTTATTCAAAAACCTCATTCATAAAGTGCTTTCCTATTAATGATGAAATATCCTCTGACTCTGATGATATCTTTTCCCTCAATATGCTGAATGAATCATTTCAGAAAATCTTTTCCTTTTTCACTCTTTCATCTTTTCACATAATAGACCCCATGTTTTATCTCTGTTTTTTACACAGATGACATATGTATGTTCTTAAGTGATATCTCTTTTCTGTATTCAAAATGGGCAATTCTTTCTCTCCTTTATGTGACCTTTGTGACATCTCATCTTTTAATTAAAAGGGAATGTTTGCATGCAATATTTATGTTTTAGTTACTTATTCATTTTTATATACTTTGGACATGTATTCTTTTCTTCTCATTATAATCTAGACTCATTGTTTGAAAGTAACAGTAAATTACAGCTTTATTGGGATGGTAAAGATGCAGGATATTGCTTTAACCTTTGGGTTTTGAAAGGGGACATTTTCTTCTCCAGAGACAAGTTGCCTTGACCCTTTTCTTGTGACAAGTTCAACAATATCATGGAAGAGCACAGCTTTACACTGCTATCACACCCCAGGCAAGTCACCTTTTATACCTTCTTTTTTTTGCCTTTGGTTAACACAGGATTGGCTCTCCATCCCTCTTTCTCAAAATTTAATCTTTTATATCAGGGTCATTTACTCAATTTTCCTTAACTTAAAATATGTTTTTCTTCTTGACCCAATCTAAATTTTAGCCATGCTTATTAAAGACCAACTTTCAAATTTTCCTCCTTGAAGTCTGTCTTGACCACTCCATCATACAATGATAACATTTATTCTATCCAATCATCTCATCATTTGAATTGAGGAATTAAGAAACTTTATAATCAAGTTAAGTGCCAGAAACTATTTATATAGCTTTAGAAAATTTCATAAAATCTTTTAATTAATCTGACTTCCTATACAATCAGAATCACATAAGTTGAAGTTGGAAGGGACTCTCTGAGTCATTCCATAAACAAATCTTGATTACAACATGCCTAGCAAGTCTATGACCTTAGTATGCATAGAATTCATTTAGTTAAAAAAATCATCTACTACTACCTTATGTTGTAAAATTGAACTGTTATTTATGTGTTTTTCTTTAGCTTTCCTTATATGTATTCTTGTCTATCCAACTATATCTTAAATTATTTGAGAATAGGTATATTATCTAATATATCCCCATTAAGAGTCTAGTTTAAAGCTTTGTATATATATATATATATATTTCTCAATGAACCTTTGTTTATATTTTCCCTATATTATGACTTGAACATGATTTTTCTCCACCCCGTTCCAACTTACTTTAGTTGGTTAAATATTTTTCTTCCCTTTTTCACTGCCTTCCTTGAACCCAAATATTTTTCCCTATTTCATACTAGTACCTGAATTGGTTTTCTGAAAACAGGCCTTTAGGTGAAATAGTCTTTTACAGATACAGTGAATTCCACAAGAGTACAGATGAAGGATAGCTTTCTGAAAACTCAAAAGTAATATTATAAAAGTCTAAAACGACTATAGGGTTTTTTTTTTTACCTATAATAGTGCTTGGTCTGGGTGGACTTTTGAGACATTAACAAGGGATTGTAAAGGTATTTTGCAGAGTCTGGAAGATTCTAAATATTTAAACCTCATATATCAAGGCATCAAAAAATGTATCCCAAGTTTGAGACTTGCTTTCTACAGCATAAGAATGAAGTAGCAGACTGGAGGGTGAGAGTAAAGCACTCATCATTCTCCCTTTTTCCTTTTAATATTTATGTACATTTCTTTTTCTCATCTTGTTTTTTGTGTAATATTTTCCCTCTTCCAGTGTAGAAGGGAATTGTTATAATATATTTTCTCTTCTTGTTTCTGGTATATCAGCTCGACCTATTTCTCACTTCAGAATCATGTTAATTCTCATATACTTTCTCAGCGTCCATCTATTTTGTTTCCCATAGCTCTGCCATATATTTCTTTTACACTTAAATACCAAGTCTCTTTTTCTATTTTCTTGTATTGTAAGTTCCTTGTCTACTCTTCATTTTTTTCTTGGACGGAATATTTTTCAGTTTTTTTTTTGAATTGTTGTTATGTCCCCTTCTGTGCTATTTACTCCTCAGGCCCATTGCCTTTTCTTTCAACCTAGGCCAGTTTCTTCTTCCAAGACAGCCTTCTTTTGTGTCACAGATGCTCACCTTTACCCCCTATTCTGCAGTATCACTGACTTCAATATACTCCTCCCTTTGTCATACTCAACAGGAAATTTCTATTCAGCCCACTAAAGTTGATTTAAATAGCTGTGCTTTCCCTTGAAGTACATTTCTATCTCTTTTTTCCTTTTCCTTTAGCAGTTAAAGACCCATACATCTTCTTCATTTTGCCCCACTGATAATTTGCTATTTATCTTCTTACATGCAAGATTCATCACCTTTTCTACCCATTATACATCAGGTTCATATTTTTCCATTTTGCATTAAGGTTTTGTCAGCTCTTCAAAACTCTGATGTAGCACCTATTTCTCTCTTCCATTTCCAAACTTCTTTATTTACAATACAAGTGCTTTAAATTCTCTTTTCAAATTAAAAGTAAATAATTTTTTGTTGCCTTTTATGTTTTATAGCCAGGTCTTATTTTTCCTCTATATTAGGGATCCCTACTACTTGTCCTTACTTTAATTAGTTGGCTTCATAGTTCCTTTTGCGCTTCATTTTTTTTTGTTTGTTTTTGAGCCTGGGCATCTCAGTCTTGCCCAAGCTAGAAGTGATATAGCTGCTCATGGGTTGGATTTCTTTATTGATCTGTGAAAGAACTCTCATCTGCTCCACTTCTGATCTGTGTCAGTTTGTCCTTTTTTAGGCAACTCATTGGTGTCCTACTCTCAAGGGCTTTCCATATTGGTGGCAGATTTCCTGAAGATACCCTAACAGGATAGGTACTGTAGGCTGAGCTCAAGCTGTTCACTAGCCTTAGCTTCTGCAGTATGAAAGTGTTACCATGTATGAAATCTTTTTAAAAAATATTTTGGTCACATTTGTTTTCGTATGTTTATATCTGTTTATGAATGTCTGTGTGTATGTGTATATAGTTTCTAAATGAACTCTCTTCGGTTTGAATTAAAATTGTCTCCTTCTCTTTCTCTCTCTCTCTCTCTTTCTTTTTCTCATTGATGAGTTCATTTGAGTCATTTCTACTTTCTTAGTCATATCCCGGTTAGCTGGTCTTGTCTTTCCTTTTTTAATTTTTTTTAAAATTTATTTAAGGCAATGGAGTTAAGTGACTTGCCCAAGGTCAAACAGCTATTATTTAGTGTCTGAGGTCACATTTGAACTCAGATCCTCTTGACTCCAGGGTTGGTGCTCTATCCATTGCTTTACTTAGTTGCCCTCTTGTCTTTCCTTCTTTAAGATTCCAAGGATATTGATTAAGCACTGGCCCTGGAGTCAGGAGTACCTGGGTTCAAATCTGGTCTCAGACACTTAATAATTACCCAGCTGTGTGGCCTTGGGCAAGCCACTTAACCCGTTTGCCTTGCAAAAAAAAAAACAACCTAAAAAAAGATTACAGGATATTTCCTCTATTTGAATGTCTGCTCCCATTGAACCCCTTTGCTTATTTCCTTTTTTTGTATTGATATTTTTCTCAAAAACATGCTATGAAAATTTTTTCAACATTCATCTATATGCATATGTATATTTTTAAATTACAACATTTCCTTCCACCCTTTCTTCCCACTCCCCTCCCTTCAGTGATGAACAGTTCGATTAGCATTGTACATACATATTTTTGATAAACAGGCTTACAGATTAGTTATTTTTGGTATGAAAAATTAGGATTAATTCCCAGAAGCATAAGAGATATGTTTATTAAGTGTTCATCAGTTTCTGAAGGCTATTTTTTAAAAATTTTTGTTTTTTCTTCCTCTGGATGGGAATAGCATTGTTCTAATATGGTTGTCCTAGCTTTCTGTAGTGTCGAGAGGAGCTGCTTCCATCAAGGTTGATCATCTCACAACGTTGTTGTTAATGTGTGCATCATTTTCTTGGTTCTACTCCCTTAGCTCATTCCTTGCTTCTCTAGAGTCCAACCATTTATAGTTTCGTATAGAACAATAATATTCTATAGTATTATCGTACCATAACTAGTTTAGCCATTTCTCAATTGATGGGCATGTATTTTTCCCTTAACCCCTGACAGGGGGACATTTTGTTTTTTTGTACTATGTATGAATGGTTTTTGTCCTTGTTTTCTGTACTGCTAGCTTCCTGTGCTTGCAATTTCCTTATATCTCTTGCTTAGTCTTTTCACTTATCTCTAAGATATCCTTTCACTTATCTCTAAGATATCCTTTCACTTATCTCTAAGACATCCTTTCACATCTAAATTCTCAGAGTTCCTGACCTATTACACTAGCACCTAATCCACTGATTCTCTTGATTCCTGGATCACTTTTTTCCTTTTATTTTTTTCTTTTATTCACCCATAACTGCTTTCTCAACCCCCCCCTAATAATTCAACTTAACATAGTGATTTGCAATTTATAAAGAATGTCTCAAAGTGAGAAAAGCAGGTAATATAGAATTTTTCTTCTTTTACAAAGAAAGTAGTTAATGCCTGAAGACAGGAAGTAATTAAATAAATGTCCCATAGTTATGACTATGGAAAAGCACATAGAGGAAGAATTGGATATTTCTTACAATCAGAAATATATATATATATATATATATATATATATATATATATATATATATATATAGTTTATATAAAAGACAAAGCTCATATTAGCAATGATGGGTTCATTTAAAATGAATAAACAAACTCAGTTAGGATTCAACAATCATTATCCTTTCTATTACATCATGCTTTTTACCTTCATCCTTTGCAACTCAAATTCATTGAATTGGCTGTCTTTAACCTCTATACCTGTGGCATCCTATTAAGGAAAGAGAGGATAATGAGTTAATGTGGGTTTGAAACCTGGATCTGCTTCTGATTAATCTATGATCTTGGTTGAATCATTTTAGCAAATTAGATCTTGAATTTTTTTGGAGATAAATTAAGTAAAAGTACTAGATTTTTAAGGTTTCTTATTGCTCAAGTTTCTTATTGTTGGCTATTATACTCTAAATGTAATGACTTCAATAAATCTGATTTTGAAGAAGTATCTTGTCACACCTCAATTTCAATCTAGGTGCTTATATTTTCTCTTTGAGCCTTTAAAGATATTTTATTTTCTCCTTTCATATTTCATTGATTCTTCTGGTTCTTTCTTTGCATACAAATAAATTATATTTTCTCCCTTTGTTTACCAGGTAGGACTTTTATTTGTTTCTGTATTCATAGGTATATGGTTGTCTTTTCTTGGAATATTTCAAATGATGGTCACTTCTTTGTCTTTTTTCCCTTTTTGGTTTGGAATACTTTGTATTCTTCCTCTAATCCAAGTTTAGTCTCCTCATGCCCTTATGCTTCAAAGTATATTGTCTTTGTTCTTGGTGTATTTCTTTATCCTATTTCAACAATGACTTACACATATTTTGTTTTTCCATAACTGTGTCCCTCTTTGCAATTGAGATATAGAGATTCTTGTTTTTTCTTGTTTAGGCCAAAGCACATCTCTTTCCTCCAATAAAAACCCATTTTTATCAAGTCAGGACTTGATCTTCAATTCCTATTTGCTTGTAGTCTACCATATTTTATCACTCTCTGCCCCAGTCTCTGCTACCAAATGCATTATACTTCCCATCCATTAAGACTTACACAGATATTGTCTTTTGGCCCTAGATTCCAAAGGTGATTTTTATTTTCTCTCAGTGGATTACAGTTGCACTAATTTTGCAAATGTGCCCTGCTGCTTCTCCCTGAGGATATCTTTGCCTTCTCATTAGAGAGTTCTCATGATGCTTCTCAGGAATATCAGTTTTCCTTGAATGTGCCTTAGAGGCTTTGCTTCTGTGCCCAAATCACACACAGTATTGATGGCAGGTTAATTTGTGTGTGGGAGTGTGTGTGTGTGTGTGTGTGTGTGTGTGTGTGTATGCATGTGTGTGTGTCTCTGTATGTGTGTGTGTATGGGTGTGTGTCTGTGTGTGTATCTGTGTGTGTGTCTGTGTGTATAGATTGGACGGAGAGAGAAAGAGGGAAAGACGGAGGGAGGGAGAGGGAGAGGGAGAAAAGAGAGAATATTTCTATCACTCCCTTTCACAGAAGCTCTCAGTTTTGTATATTTTTATACGCATAAGGTAGTTTTTCCTCCTTCAAAATATGCTCTGGTGCTTCATTTCCTATAAGGTTCCCTAGGCGATATTGTTTTTCCTTTCATTGAGCATAGAGTCCCTCAGATAATTCTCTTGCAAAATACAGGACTCTTTTTTCCTAATGCTTCTCAGTCATGTCTTTCTTTTTCTTAATGATCTCCGATTGTATTAGGTCTCTCTCTCTCCCCCCTCCTTTCAGTAAGATGCTTCATTTTTTCCCACTGGACTCCAGATACGGCAATTCTTTCCCAGATGTATCATCTCTTCCTATGTGATCCAGATGTCTCATATTTTCTCCAGGTGCAATCTAGGTATTTTATAAATCCTCCCAGTTGAGTCATCATTTCTCTTGAGGTGTCCAAGTCAGCTGTGTTCCTACTCCCATCTCAAATGTGCCACAGATGCATTCTGTGGTACAGATGCATCATCTTTTGACCTTATGTTCTCCCCATTATTTTTTTCTTTATGGATCCCTAATATATCATTTTTACCACTAATGTTGCCCAGCAGTATTATCTTTTCTCACTACAATGAGATTTACTATTTTTCCCCCTCCAGAATGTGAAAGGAATATTATGATTTTTTTCCAGGTTAGGCCCCTGATGTATCTGGCTTTCTTCTCATACATGTAATGTATATTTTCCCCTTTGCCACTGCCAAATATTTCAACTCCTTATCTTATTCCTATTCTCAAAGTTAACACCTAGTTTCTATGATATTCATTTAATGCCTAATCAATATTGGTTTTAATTTGTCTTTAATTCTTATATATATGGTGGGCATATTGGGATATAAGACTCACTTCATTTGAATTCCACACAAGTTTGAATACACATAGGCACTATTTAAATTAAATACAACCTAATTTATGAAACACTAAGTTCCATGTATACTCCTGCTTCTATCTTTGTGTCCTTTAGCTTAGAATGATGGATCTGGAATCAGGATGACCTGAACGAAAATATAGCCTCAGACTCTTATTAGCTATGTGAATCTGAGGTAGTCATCTAACCTTTGTTTGTCTTGGTTTCTGCAATTGGATAATAGTGATAATACTGGTCTTGCTAGGTTTTTGTTAGGATCAAATGAGATAATATTTGTAAAATCCTTAGCATGGTACCTAGCACATGAGAGCTTGTTTTTCCCTTTCCCTTTCTCCTTGTGGTACAGATGGGTCAGCTTATCTATTACCCATATACTTTATGAGCATTCCAACTTTATGAGCCTTTATCAACCTTACATCATAGAGTCATTACAGGGAAATCGCCTTAGAAACTATAAAGCACTAGTGAATATTGCCTAGTCAGGTAATTCCTGCTACCGATGCAAATTATCAAATACCCTGTAAGTAGTAATAGTGAAAAGTAGTATGTGGCACTGAGAAGATAAAGGACTTGCCAAAGGTCTTATGTTCATATGGTCAGAGTGCTTAAAACTAGACCACTGAGTTGTTAACAATAATATTTATGTAAAGCATCATTCTTAATTTACAAGTATGTCATTCATTTTTTCCCCTTAGCTCCTTATAATTGTCTTTGATTTTGCTCTCTGTGGACAATAAGTATCCAGTTTCACTCTATATGACTTTGAATATGAGAAGGGATTTATGTCTTCTCTCCTAACCTGTCTGAGATGTGACTTTTATTTTCTCTCTCTCTGTGACTTTCATTTACTCACATTTTTGTTCTCTCTCTCTCTCTCTCTCTCTCTCTCTCTCTCTCTCTCTCTTTCTGTGTGTGTGTGTGTGTGTGTGTGTGTGTGTGTGTGTGTGTGTGTGATTATTTCCTTCTACCTCCCACAGAGTCATTCATTAGGTTTTCTCTGCCTATATCAAAGGTTTGCTGTTCTAAGTTACTGAATGTTCATATTTCATTTTTTTGCTATTTCAAAGAATCACATATTCTCCTTTTGCTTTACAGATGTATCTGTATATTTCATTGGTAGATGGTCTGTTTTCTGTTGGAAATCTATTTTTTTCTCCTATTTTATTAGACCATAATAGTTATCCATTTTTCCCTGAGTAATTTTATTATTATTTGATAAATAGATTATCTTTTACATAGCTCCATGTATCCAAATAGTGGCCCTGCTTGGTATACTGCTCAAGTCTTATTTCTCCATCAAACTTTTTCTGACCACTCCAAATCTTAATGATCACTCTCTTCTTCTTTTAAGTACTACCTGGATATATCACTTGGATCTCTCACTTTTAATATATATTCCTTTGACTTGACTTGTTAGCTTGATATTACAATTTGGATGTCTTATTACATTGTAAACTCCTTTAGAATAAGATCTAGTTCTGAGCTCTTCTGATACAGGGCTTAGAAAGATGTGCTGAAATTGGAAAATAGACAAACATATATATATATATATATATGTATATCTATATCTATCTATCTATCTATCTATCTATCTATCTATCTATCTATCTATCTATATATCTTTACCTGATTTTTTTCAATTGCATGACTCTATATAAGTAATCTTAGACTTACTCTCCTCTGAATGTTGATGATCTTTTATTTTGGGACCACAAGAAGGTTGTCTTACTCCTATAGCAGAAATGTCTTCCCATCCACACCTTTGGCATTTGTTCTTGGTACCAGAATTTCTGGTTTATTTATTCTTTATTTAATATGCTAACCCCTTTTTTATTCTTTCTATACTACTTTTGTTTCCTTCCTTTTGTTTCCTTTCTTGTTATTCAGAGTATATGTATTGTTCTGTACATTACAATGACTTCATAGCTTCTCTAGTGTTTCTGAAATATTGTGGTACAGTGAAAAGAATGCTAGAAATGAAGATCACCTGTGTGATCTTGGGCTAATTATTTATCCTAAGAGGAGGCATGTTATAATAGTTATGAGTTTATCAATGCTCCAATTCTGTGTCAGGAATCCTTTATCTGTGTGGACCTGGGCAAGTCAGTTAAGCTTTCTGAACTTTGATTTCCTTATTTGTGTAATGGACTGAATAATAAAATCTATCATAGAATTGTGAGACTCAAAAGAGATGTTATATATAAAATTATTTACGAACCTCAAAATTGTTATATAAATATGAACCTTTATTAACCTTTCTTCTCTTCTCCTTAGTTTCCTGGTCTATAAAACAAGATGGTTGGACTCCATGACCTCTACATTCCCATGATGTTTTACAAAATTTGATGTCTATGTTTGAGTCTTCTGAATGCTCCAGGTGCCCTCTCCCTACAAACTAAAATGTTGCTATCCTCTATTTTCATGTTCTAAAGTTTCACTATATCTGTCCCCTATTCATCTGTACTAGATTTTTTCCATTTTGATTCCTAACTGTATTGATTTTATTCCAAACACAGTTTAGGGGCATCACTTCTGTTTTGTCACACAATTGTAATATTCTGCTCCCTAAGCAATTCAAGTGTATGTTTATTTTTCCTCCCTTCACTACCACATAACCTTTTCCCTAGTATCATTTACTTTTAGTAGAATTTTACTACTTTGTGTGCCTTAGTTATAGTATCTTGTCCATAGGGTTTTGCTTCTTCTCTACATGTGCCACAGATGTTTGAGCTTATGTCCCTGTGAATCCACATTACATCATCTTTTTTTCTGCTTCATGTCCCACAAGCATTATTTTGTTTTCCTCTGCCTCTCAGGTTTATTGTTTGGGTCTCAGATGTGTTTTTATTCTTTTCTTTTCTTTTTATGCATCTCAGGTGTGACATCTTCTTCTAAAAGTTCCAGGGCATTACGTTTTTCTTCCTGAGAATCCCAAAGGTGTCTATGTTGCTCCACAGACCCATCCTATGTATTCACTAATTTCTTTCCACCACCCATGTGTGTCATATTTCCTGCCTAATCTCTCTTCATAACTCTCCCCCATAGTTTTATTCTGTATTCCACCTGAATTTATATTATAATTATTATAATGATAATAAAAATATTATCTATCTCACTTTCATAAAGATTTTTAAAGGATATAGAGTTTTTTCTTACAAAAATCTTGTTTTAGTTTTGCCACTATATCCCCTCTTCATGACATATAATGAATATTTACTTAATAATTGTTGACTGATTGACCATAAAATAGATAATTTAAGGATCTCATTCCCATTCAGTTGAAAACCAAAGAAGAGAAATTGTTTTTCTCAGGGTCACAGTTCCCTTAATTTTAAGTCTAGTGTTACAACACATCACCCTTTAGACCAAAATTCTTCATTATAATTTTGCACCTTCTATGCTTCAACTGTGTACTTTTTAAACTAATTTAGCATATGTCCTGTATTTTAATCCATCATATATACATCATCCATCCTCCATGTACCCATTCAAATAATCAAAGTTTCTCCAGAAGCATTTACTTTTGTCTATCTCCAGTTTTTTTTTCTTTTCCCCCTAAAACATGCTTCATTTCTTTTGTACAAAATCAGTATTATGGAGAACAGAGCAAAAAAAAAACATCAAAGAGATAGATTGACAAAAGTTTGGGTGGCACCTTGCTGTGTTTGAGAGTCTCCACAGCTACTCTTCAGTACTTCAGAGCTTCAGAAAACAGTGGAACTGTGGCAACAGCAAGCAATAATGCCAGCACACCTGCAGCTGTTTCTAAGGGAACCAGAGAGGAAGAAGTGGACCAGTGTATTTAGAATTCTATTGGCCCATACTTGGTGATGAGAGCATGTGGGAAGAATCCCTAAAACAAGTTCAAGACAGATTGATTGAGGATGATAGGGACAATGCAGCTGAAACACCAAAAATGTTTGTATCCAGCTCTTCTGCCATTGTGTTATTATTTTGGTGATATAGGGATGCTCATGAGTGTCTCTTTTATTCACCTTAATGTCTGCTGCTGTTCCAGAGAGATCTACACACACACACACACACACACACACACACACACACACACACATATACATATCAGAAATGGGAGTAGAAACTATGATAAAAGTTTTGATTATTCAGACTGGAGCTAGAGACCTCAATTTTAATAGTTAAATTCAATTTCTCCCCATTTTGTGGAAAAAATGTGCCCAATATTGGGCAGGAGACATCTTGTATTTCAGCATATTAGCTGCTTGTTTCTTTATTTATCAAAATTAATTCATTTAGAAGGTAATGGTTGAGATTAATGTGGTCTAAGCATGGATAACAAACATCTCAAAGACACTGGTTATGAGTTGGAAATGTACTGTAAGAATCCCAGTTTGCTTAGACTTATGTAAATGTTAGTGTAATATTCAATAAAGTTGACATTGTAAGTTGGAGTCAAGTTATGAAGACTTTTAAATGCTTAATAGGGAAGTTTATATTTGACCTTAAAAAGGGAGTAGATATAGATTACTGAGCAAGGAGAGACAGGCTTAGGTTTTAACATTAGGAAATTACTTTTGTAATTCTGTGCAGGACAGAATAGAAAAAGAGACAGTAGAGATAGGGAGACTAATTTGATGACCAATTAGGAATCTTCTGAAATAGTCTAAGCTGAAGTAATGGGGATATGAGCTAGGTAATTGCTGCATGAATAGAAAGAAGGGGATGGATATGAGAAATATTTTGAGGGTGAAAAGCACATATTTGGGGGGGAATTTTATTGAATAGAATATATGAGGAAAAAGAAGACATTTGGCAGAAATTAAGTTTGAATTAGAATCTTACACTATATGCCAGAATAAACTCTAAATGGATGTGTTTTCAAAATTTAAAGTCCATATTGAAAAAAAAAGAGAAAAATCAAAGGACAGGAAATTTCTTTAAAAATAAAGAATTTATGGCAGATAAAATAGAAAACTTTTATTAAGTAACAATTAAAAAGCTTATATATAAAATTAATGTAGTCAGAATAAGAATCTAATTGTGAATTAATAGAATATTTGCATGAAATACTTCTGATAATATAATATCCTAGACATATAGAAAATTCACAAAAGAAGTCAATAAAGAGAGAGAGAGAGACAGAGGCAATTTTCAAAAAAGAAATGATTGGTTAAAAATTTTCTAAACATCCAAACAAATCTAACAATTTTCTCCATATCATTGATAAGAAGATACATTCATGTAAAAAAAGCTCCATTTTACTTTCTAGTTGCCAAATTATGGAAATTTATTTATTTATTTAATCTGTTAATTTCTTTATTCATAAAAGGAATTGATTGATTGATGTTAAAGGGCCTTTGAATGGGTAGATTCCCAATATACTATTGGTGGAATTATGACCTATATTTCTGGAAATTCATTTGCATGAGAAAAATCACTTAGCTATTGAAATATTTGCTGGTACATAATTTCCAATGAGTTTAGAAAGAAAGTTCCTGTATGTAACAAAATATTTATATGTGTTTTCTGTGTAGTAGCAGAAAGAAGCAAACATAAAATCCCATACAAAACCAAACCAAATAATAAGAAAAACAAATAAAACAATAAAAAATTAGAGCAGAATAACAACCCATTCAGCAGATTATGGTATATTGATGTCATGGAATATTACTTCACAGTAAGAAATATTCAAGCATGATGAGTTCAGTTAAGTATGGGAAGTCTTATATGGGCTCATACATATTGAAGAAAGCAGAAAATACCTTTAGTGATGTCAGTTCCATAAATGAAAATAAGAAAAAGAAACCTGGCTTTGATGAATTATAAAGAGTAATCTCAGTTATGGAGAACTGATGAGGAAAGGCACCTTTGCCCTCTTAGGAGCAATGTGGGACCTGTGGAGGATCTGGAACTTTATAACATCATTTGTATACTGTGATTGTGTCAGTCAATGTATATCTAAATGTTTTATTTTTTTGGTTTGGTTACAAGCAAGGTTTTAAAAGGTGTGTGAAGATTAATGGAAAATGCCTCCAAATATAAAATTAAGAGACAATAATAAAACTATTTTACAAACAAGTGAGGACCTAGCATTCTTCATTTTATCATGAAGCAACTTTGGATGAACAGGGTAAGGTAATTTATATTTCAGGGCTAAATCATGTGATTCAGATGAAAATGTCTGCAGGACCTCAGGGTAAAAAGAATAGAAAAGCCAGAAAGACTATCTGAGGCACATTAATCCAGGGAAATGTTCTCATTTTGCAATTGTAACTCTTATTTACTAAATAATTTTGCAATACAGTCAACTTCTTAACAGGACAACAAAGAAGAACAGTGGATAGTGCATTGGCTTTGAAATCATGAAGAATCATCTTTCAAATTGGGCCTCAGACATTTAACTGGGTGAACCTGTATATGTGACTTAACCCTAATGAGCTGAAGAAGGAAATGACAAATCATTCAAGGATCTTTTCCAAGAAAATTCCAAAATGAGGTCATGGCAAGTAGGATATGACTGAAATGACATAACAACAATACAAATTCTCTTGCTAATCTAATCCTCTCCTCATCTTTTTCATTTCTTTTTCTGGGTTCACTCATCAAATCAATACTACCACACTACAACTCTTGTTCCTGGGAGGATAGAAGAGGAATGCCACTTCACTGCCCTGTGGATCAACTCATCAATAGCAATCCTAACCCAAAGAATATTTGTTCTCCTTCACTCTAATCCTAGACCAAAACTTTCTTACTGGGAATTACTACTCTAAAAGATTTTTTTTCTTCTACTACAATAGAAATTCCTAGGGGGGGGTTGAGAGGAAACTTTTTCATGTTGCAATTGTATTGCTCACTAGATGATTTTATATTCATTTATTTGAATTTTTTATTATTTCTTTATTTTTCCAATTATATATAGAGATAATAATGTCAACATTCATTTTTGTAAAATTTTCTCCCTTCTACCTTTCCCTCCCCCCTCTCTAAGATAGCAGGAAATCTCTTATAGGTTATGCATGTACAATCATGTAATGTACATTTCCACATTGATAATTTTATTAAAAAAGAATCAGAACAAAATGGGAAAATCCATGAGAAGGGAAAAGCTAAATATGAAATTATAATGGTGAAAATAGTTTGATTGAATCAGTATTTAGATTCCATAGGTGTTTTTTTGGATGTGAATGGCATTTCCCAACTCAAGTAGTTTAGAAATGTCTGATCACTAATGTATCACTTTGGTTCATTTATTATTTGTAAAGGAGGTTATGTTAATGGTTGCTCTTTTTGTTTCTGAAGGAATTTTGAAGTCTATGGGGGAAAATGGTATTTTTGTGTGATATGGAAAATCCTCATAGTCTCTTTATTTACTCTGTCTCTCCTAAAGACAATAGCTATGGGAAGGGTTGGTTGAGCCAGTTAAAAGAAAATAACATTTCTAGCTCTATCTCTTTTCCTATAATTTCTGATACTGAGGTGGAGGGAACTAAGGTCCCACTCAAGACTGTTCAGCTTATATTCTTTTTTTTTTAGGTTTTTGCAAGGCAAATGGGGTTAAGTGGCTTGCCCAAGGCCACATAGCTAGGTAATTATTAAGTGTCTGAGACCAGATTTGAACCCAGGTACTCCTGACTCCAAGGCCGGTGCTTTATCCACTATGCCACCTAGCCGCCCCTGTTCAGTTTATATTCAGTCCTTCCAACATTAGGCTATTAAAATACTGGAAGCAGATGCCAATTTTTCCATATAGTTCACTAGAACCAAGAAGGCAGTTCTGAACATGATCATTTTATTCTTCATATCTTCATATTGTGTTTTCCCCAGGAAGAAAAATTCCAGTGCTTGATTTTTAGCAAGGTTATTTTAGGGAAACTTTGAGAATGAATATCATTTTTTTATAGTACAAGAAAAGAAACATTATTGATCTGAGTTGCATATCAGACTAATCATAAATTGTGCACCTGAAACAAATGTTTCTGTGATCCTTTCCATTACCTTCACATTTGTTGTGAACATAGTATTTGGGGTTTTTTTTTGTTTTTGTTTTTATATTTAAATCTGAAATATCTGGTCCAAAATCTCTAATAATGTCCCCAAGCCATAATTGCATACATAGAGATGATTTGCATTATTTTTAATGCAAAGTGAGAGGATGATGGAGTGCAGAAACCTGTGAGCAAAGAATTTTGTATCCTGTGTCCCAGTGAAATCTTTATATGCTGGTAGTATCTGAAACTGAGAGGCATTAAATTGTTTAAATCATTGCTGAGTTATTTAATAAGAAATAAATGCATCTATCTTGCAAAAATTCATGCAGAGAATATTTATCCAGCATATGAAAAATGAATATCAGGGAGTGGCTGACAGTTAAAATGACTACAGCTATGAGTCACTTGAAAAATATATTATACATAATTTATAAACTAGATAAATTAGCAATTGATAACTTGTTATGCAAAATGATTCTTCATTTGAAACAGGATTTACATTATGATTCCTTTTAAATGATCAACTTTAAAGTATTTGAATTCTGATTTGATTCTTTTTTTAAAAAAATAACTTGTATTAAATCAAACATTGTCAACTCTTACTATTTTGGATTAACCTATGTAGTTTCATTTGCTCTCTGTTCTTAGAGAAATTATGCAATTTAAATTTCCAGTGCTGGAAGGGAATAATGAAAGGAATGGGGGTAGAGGGGCAGGCCAGGACTCCCTCTACCAAGGAAGATCTAAAACTCATCTCAAATTTACAATAATAGAGTTTCCTTAGGTAACTGAGAGTTTTAGTCACTTTTTCATGGAGTCAGGACTTGAACCTGACCAGTTCCCTCTCTTCCTGTTTCTTACTAACATGTACTTACAGGTTGCTTTAAAAAACAAAAGTACAGGAACTGTTTTTTAAAAAAAAAATAAATGTAAATTTTCTTTTTTATATGTATTTGGGAAAATAAAATATTATTCAAAGATAGTAAAAATGAGTGCACAAAATTCATTTTTAAAAATTGATCAGTTTTCCTTTTTTATTTAAAAAAATAAATTGCATTTATATCACTTACATTTCCATATTATTACCTCTTAGTTCTCTCCTACAGAGCCATATTCTCCAAATGATGGGGGGAAAGGTTCAGCAAAACCAATGAACACATCAAAAGCAATCTGAAAACATATGCATTCTTTTATAACCATAATCCTTCATTTCTACAAACCATCTAATTAAAAATCCAAATCAGGGTAGATGACATAAGAAAAGTAGCAAAGAGTTTGGGAGTCTCTTCTCATTACTGGCTATCTCTCCCCACATATCCACTCCACACTCTCCATAGATACTTCACTTTCTCTCCTATTATATCAAATATCTTCTCTCCAACTTTTCAATTTGTGGATATGAGCCCCAAGGATGTAATGTGACCCCATGTCACCATTTCACATGAATTTTATCCTTAAAAATACAATTCTTTTTTTCACTTTCATTTAATTTCATTGATGAGACATGTTCTTTGGAATGGACTTTCTGTGTCCCTCAATTTTTCTCTTTTAAGTTTCATTTGTTTTCTGGTAGCTATGTTCCCTTTTCCAACTGGCTACAATGAGGTGATACATTCTTTCCCTGGTCATGAAAAATCACCCATGCTACTTCTTTGCATCATTCGAGGACTCTGATGACAAAAGAAAGTGTTAAGAGCTAAACCCTTTCTATTCTTTCTTTTTCCTGAACAGATGGGGACAGTGGGCACCACTCACTTCAGGCACCAAAAAAAAAAAAAAAAAAAAGCACTTTGTGAAGTTGCCAGGAAGAAAAATGCAGACAGCAAAGAGCAGCTAAATTACTGGGCCCTCCTTGCCAGAATAAATAAGGTACTCCAAGGAAAAGAGACTTTATTATTAGACAGTGCTGAAACACCAGGAAGCATACCTGCACTGAGCCTTTGTCCTTGGTGATAGTATAAGGATGGTGGCATTTTTCTTCAGTGTCTTTTCCTCATTTTGGTTCTTTTTTCACTTAACCCCTTAGTTTCCTCTTTCCTCATTGATTCCCAGTTTTGTCACAGTTTCTTTTCATAGGAAATTGATTCAATAAACAAATTCATATTTATAGTATCATGAGATAGAGAACTGAAAAGTATTTTCAAGGCCTTCTAGTTCAATATTAATATTTTAGCAATGAAGGAAGTGGTAACTAGAAACTTGGAATGTTTTGCCCAAGATCATAATGGTAAAAAAAAGCTAGGAATTAACCCAAGTCTTCTCTTTCCAAATGTAGTACTCATTTTATTTAGTGAATGCATTTAGTGAATGTATTTGATCCAAGATTATTTGTATCTTCAGTTAATTCTATAGAGAGAAGGCATTGTTTAACCTAAAGGTGTCCAAGTCTTCAATTTAATTTTATTTTTATATTCTATCTATCACCTTTATTTTATAATATCTCCCCATTTCCCCCTTACTCAGGGCTACATTTCTAAGGGAGAAATTTAAGGTACTGAAGGACAGCAAGGTAGTATAGAGGATAGAGAGTTAAGCTCAGAAGACTGAGGAAAATTCATCTTTCCTAGTTTAATCTGGTCTCAGACACATCCTAGCAGTGTGACCTAGGCAAGTAACTTAACTCCTATTTGCCCCAGTTTCCTCTTCTCTAAAATGGAGATAGCAATAATAGCACCTATCTCCTAGGGTTTTTGAGAACACAGTGAGATAATAATTGAAAAGAACTTAACATAGTACTTGACATAATGTGGGTGCTATACAAATTTTATTTTTATTTCATTGTTTTATTAATAAAAAGAACAATTATCAATATTTATGAAAATTAATCATAACATTATCAATTATTTAATAAAAGACTATTAATATATAACTTTTATCATGAGTTAAGCATAAATAATCACAGAACCAGAGGGTGTCAGAGTTGGATGAGCATTCGAAGGTCATCTAATATGATCAAAACCTGGAAAAGAAACACTACCATCATTGACCCTTTTTTAAAAGATATCCAGTGTGGGGGAGAGTATAGGGGGAAATAATTATTGCCCACGACAGCCCATCAAAATAAATTTGTATGAATTGAGAATATAATTCCTAATAATTCCAAAGGATTATGTGACACCAACCTTCCATTCTTGGATACCAGGTAACATATCTAATTATAAGTATTCTAATACCTTAGGTGACAGATGCCACCCCTTGAATGAGAGTGGCCGACAGACTATTGAAGCTAGAGAATGGATATATGAAATGTTGCAGACATAAAATTTATAGGTCCTGACACCTTGTAAAGATTTTTTTATAAGGGGTAAAAGTTCATTCCAAAGTTTCAGATTTAGATGCTAGATTCCTGGGAAAGCTACTGACAAAACCAGGAAAGTGATGAGAAGATGCAAAAATTTTGGAATAATGTGCTTAATTTGGTGATGAGTTTAAGAAGCTTCTGGAAGTAGCTATCTATATGGAAGCATCTAGTAAATAGATGGAAATTCAAGCCTCAGTTTGAGGAGAGTGGAGATAGTTGGGATCTTTATATTTGAGAATTATCAGCCTAAAAGTGTTAATTGACCTAAGGTAGCAGAAATCACCAAAGGAGAGAGTCTAAAGAAAAAGACATGTGTCAGAACCTTAGCAAGATACTCACAATTATTGGACAGGAGGAAAACCAAGATCAAGAAGGAATGATCACATTCTAGTAATAAACAAACCAAAAACCAATCAAATAAAAGCCATCATTCTTATGGGGAGCTATGAGAGGAGATAATATTCCCATTGAATACTATTGAATATCAAGGGATCAATATTAGCTATTGCTACAGAATAAAAAGAAGAAAAGTATTAAGAAAATCAAGAAACCACATTTAACTTAGAAAACAGGAAATCACTAGAGAACTTTGAGTTGGAATTTCAGGAGGCAGATTGCTAGAGATTGAATGAAGTATTAAAATAGGTTGACGAAGTCAGTCACTTAACATTAAGTCAGATTATTAAATAACGGCATTTATACTGTACTTCAGGTATTGTGTTAAACACTGTAGAGAAAAGAAAGGTGAACAACAACATATCAAAATTAGTCCATGCTCTTAAGGAAGTCAAGTCTAATGGGGGATACAACATGTACATCACGCTGCACAAAAAAAATAAATAAACAAATAAATAAACAAACAAACAAATAAATAAATAAATAAACATATATTCAAGCTAAATGGGGTATAATCAGTAGGGGGAAGACACCAGCACTGACAGTAATAAGCAAAAGTTTATTGAAGGAAATGTGACCTTAGACAACATGTACTTGAAGGAATACAGGGAAATTAGGAGATGGAGATACAAAATAAAGTAAACAGAGTCAAGTAAACTTATGAACAATGCCACTAATCAAGTAGATGGAAAAAAAAAGTTATGAAATCCTAAAACAGAAGTTTGATTCCAAAGATATACAAAAATGATACTTCCCCTCCCTCCTTTGAAAAGGAAGAGGAGTCCACAGGTGTGAAACACTGCATGCAATGCCATTTTAAAATATAAATATGTCTATATGTACACATATATCTGGATATTGGTTTGAACAGATTTTTTCTCTTTCTCTTTTCTTTAAAAGCAAAACCAAACAACAACAAGATGAAGAACAAACCCCTTGATTTTGAAGAATGGTTTAAATTCCAATACATTGATGAATCATAATTTGTTTAGCCATTTGCCACCAGATGAATTTACTTTTTTCCAGTGGGTTTTTTTCGTTAACATGAAAAATTACTGCTACAAAATTGTGCAATTTTATGAACTATTAGTTTGCTGATCAATGTCTTTCTTGAGTATTTACCTAGAAATAGAATCCTTGGTTCAGATGGTATGAAAATTTGAGCCTTTTTATTTGTAGAATTCCAAGTCACCTTCCAGAATATTTGTAATAATCTACAATTCCAATAACAATTGAGTGAAGTCAATGAGTATTTCAAACACCAGTTCTATACATGCATATTTCAGTGTCTTCACCAATTTTCTGGGTATGGGTTGAATCCTTAGGGTTGTTCTGATTTACATTTCTGTCATCATTGGTGATTTGAAGCACTGGAAATCAACCAATGAACAGCTATTCTTTGGATCCAATCTTTCAACCAGTTTGTAATCTAATCTAGTCCATGTCTTATGATATTTTCACAAAAAAGCAATATGAGATACTTTACTGAATGCTTTGATAAACACTGGGGAAATTTGATTGACAGCACTTCCTTGATATTAAAAGTTTAACTTTGAGAAAAGAAAATAAATTTAGTTTGGCATGACCTGTTCTTTACAAAACAATTCTGTCACATCGTTACCTCTTTTATCTTGGCGTTCCATGACTAATGGAATTAATTATATATTTGAGAATTTTTAAAATACCTTGTTTTTAATAAGTATGTTAAAAAAGTCAGTGAAAAGAGAATTCATCAGGTTATCATTTGAAGATACTAGGGTTTAGAAGATTGATATAATTTGGAAAGAGTCCTAGAAATAAATGTCTTGGTTAAAACTGTCACAAATTTTATTCTTACTCTGATCCTTCCACAGAAATTCCTAAATGAGTTTAGCATCCCTAATGAGTTTACTCAGTTATGTCTAGTGAAATTAGTTACTTTGTTCAGCCCTTTAAAGCTAATAATCAGTTTTGTACCAAAATTTTCATTTTTAAGAGTACTAAAATGTTGTGATTAGAGTAGATTTAGTTGTAATGTCATCAATATCATCCTACATATATGTATATATAGGTATATATATATCTTAACAAAGTCTATCTCAACAATATGTTAGAAAAAAATTTTAGAATACTGTGATTCATTTTTACCAAAAGATGGTGCTCCTGTATCTTTTAAAAGTCTACTTAGAGAGAAATGACAGATATACTATGTATTTTCAATGCTTATAAATGTTGGAGACAGAAAAATTATTTTTTGGTAGGCTATTTACACTTTATAATATAGCATTTTAAAATGTAAACAATTTAATTGGACAGATATGTTTGCTTTCAGATGTGTTTTTAAATATCAAAATCCCACCAGAGAATTAGTCTGCCAAGTTGAAGCATTTGTATAGTGGACCTTGCATTCTCTAAACATTCTCTTGCTTGTTTTCACTTCCAAGAGAAAATTTCAAATTATGAAAAGAGAAAGTGAAATAATGAATAAAATTATAAGGCCAAACTAGCATATTTTAGGTCCTAGGGACAAGAATAGAAATGACTATTTTGCCCTCAGTGAGACAGAGAATGTCAGCTCTAATTGCTGTTAGAGGACAATTGTATTGTTCCTAATATTACATTTGCCTATTGTATCTCATGCTTATAATTTGTATAGTTTGGAATTGCCTAGAATTGCTAGTGGCTATACTCATAGACCATCATTTTTTTATAATGAAATTTTTAGAAAAGTACTGCATAGAGTAAGATATTTCAGTTTATGATAACATATCAAAAAATTCACTAACTGGTGACCTTGATAGAGGGCAGCAGCAGCTTCAGGAATTTTTAGTCCAGAGATGGTAAGGGGTCAGAAAGGGATTACAGGGATTGCTTGCACTGGGCATAACTGGCACTGACTGACAACTCCATCGCTCATATAGACTTCTGAGTCTCAGTTCAAGGGACAAGAGAAGCATTAGTGCTTGAAGATTCAGGGGTTTAAGGATCTTTCCAGAGTAAATATTGGAATGCCCAATTCTCTCATTATGATACAACTTTGAGAATAATAAAAATTTGTAAGCCCCCACAGTTTTCTCTGAAAACAGTGATATGAAAAAGTTTGATGTTTGAAGCAGTGCTTCCCCATTTCCAGCTGAGCAGTGCCAAACTTTAACATACAATTCAAATCAAGAAATAGACTGGAAAAATGAGCAAGTACCAACAACGAAAATAACTGAACGGTGGCAGCAGCTAGGTTGTACAGTGGTTAGAGCACCAGCTCTGGAGGCAGGATGACCTGAGTTCAAATCCAGCCCCAGACACTTAATAATTAACACTTAACAAGCTGTGTCATCTTGAGCAAGTCACTTAACCATGCCACCTTGCAAAAAGCAAAAAAAAAAAAAAATAAAAGAACTGGATCATAAAAATCTATATAGTGGCAGGGAAGATCATCAGATGAAATGTTTAAAAGTCACCAAAAATGTTTTTTACACCCAAAGCCAACTAATATTATTACTGGAAGCATTAAATAGATAAAAATTGAAAAGGAAAAATTGAGAAAACAAATGTGATGCAATAAAATTATGAAAAAGAGAATTAACAGCTTTGCAAAAGAAGCTTTAAAAAAAGTAAAAAGAATAATAATGTAAGAAACAAGATTAGTCTACTAAAAGAGACAGAAAAATTCACTGCAGAAAATAATTCCTTAAAAACAGAATTGCCAAGTAGGAAAGGGGTACAAAATCTCACTGAGGAAAATAGTTCCTTGAAAATTACACTTAGTTACTATGGGATAATTAGAAAAAATTAAATAAAGTCCAAAGAATGAAAAGAAGAAGAAAATATCTCATCTGTAAAATGTCTGACCTGGAAAATGATTGAAGAGAGATACTATAAGAATTATTGGTCTATCTAAAGACCATGATTTTAAAACAAAGAGCATAGTCATCATATTTTTGGAGTCAGTCAGGATCACAAAATATTTAACAGCTTCTATGTTAAAGTAGCAGAGAGTTAGGAATATGTTATTCTGGAATAGGAGCTAAGATATCAAACAAGAATAAGCTTTACAGAAAAACCAAATATAATCCTTCAGGGAAAATGATATTTAATGTTAAAGAAGACTTTCAAACATTATTGATGAAAAGCCCAGAGCTGAATAGAAAATTTGACTTTTAAACACAAATTTTAAGAGAAGCATAAATAAGTAAACATGAAAGAGTAATCATATATGGAAGGATGACACATGTAACTTCTAAAGATTTTATCATTATCAAGGAGGTTAGGAGTCAATATAGAAAGAAGATATAAGTATGAGTTGATTATGTAAGAATAATTCCCCTTCCCCCTCTCTCCAACAATGAAGGGGGGGGGGAGGAAGAGAGAAGCACTGGAAAAAGGTGAAAGAGAAGATAAAATGGGGGAATTTTCTCCAATAAAAGAAGTATGAAGGAAGAGTCTTTATAGAGGAGAGAAGAGTCAATGGTGGTAGCAGGTAAATCTTGAACTTCATTATTGAAATTGGTTCAGAGAGGGGAGAATGCATGCACACATTCACCCACCCATGCCCACACACACCCAATTTGGGTATAGAATCTATTTTATCTAATAGGGAAATGAGAGAGGAAGGAGAAAAAAGTATTGGGGTGATTAAAAAGGAAGATAGATCAAGGGAGGCAGTGTCCAGAAGTAAAATAGACTTTTGAAGGAAATCAGGATAAAAAGAGGAAAAAATATAAATAGGATGGAGGGGAAAAAAGCACTTAGTTATAAATGTGAATATGTTTGTGATGAGCTCACACATAAAACAGAGGTAGCAGAATGGATTGGAAATCAAATTCCAAAACTATATTGTTCATAAGAGATACACATAAAACAGCCAAAATAAAGAGTGGGGGAAAAATTAATTTGCTTCAGTTGAAATAAAAAAAATGGGTAATAAGTATGCTGTCATATGGAAAAAAAGCAAAAGTAGATCTAATTTAAAAAGAGATAATCATAGGAACAACATTTTCCTAAAATGTACTATAAACAATAGAACAATATTTTTTTATCAAGTTTCTCCTGATAAAGCACTAATTTCTCAAATGTATAGGGGTTTGATTCAAATTTATAAAAATGGGAGCCATTCTCCAGTTGATAAAAGATCAATTGAAATGAACTGACAGCTTTCAGAAGAAAAAATATCCCTAGTGATTAAGAAAAATTCAAATTGAAACAATTCTGTGGTACCACCTCACTGGTAAAACAGAACTAGGTAACAGAATAGACTGGAAAGCAGTTTGTAACAATGTTATTTACAAGAGATTCACTTAAAACAAGAAGACATACAGAAGAACTGGAAAAAAACCTAACAAAACTATATGATGTAAAGTGAAATAAGAAGAACTAGGAGAGCATCATGCACAGAAGCAGCAATGTTCTAATGATGACCACTGATAAAGACTTGGTAAGTACAATGATCCAAGACAATTCTAAAGGACTCATAGAAAAAAAAATACTATACACTTTTATACTAACCAAAGTATGCTTCTTTTCTTCCTTTCTTCCTTTCAATTTGGAACTCAATTTAAGTAGAAAATTATATTAAAAATAAACATAAATTTAAAAAAGAGAAAAACAAATTATCAACCAAAAATATATATAATTTAGGATTCAGTGACTAAATTTGTATCATTTCATTATCATATTCTTTAGTCATAGAATAGTTAAGCATCATTTTAAATTCCTATTCTTAGATAATAACAGAAACAGAATTAGTAGACAGTCCTGCTGATCCCCAGCCCAGTGTACTTTCCCCTATACAGTGAGAGATTCTAGGAGGTAATCTAATCCACCTACAGCAAAATAAAAATTTCCTTTCAATACATCTAGAAAGGAATCATTGCACGAGGTGGTCCTTCCTGAATCTATTTTTGGAGATCTCCAAAAGATAGAAAGGTTTTTCTTTTTTTAACTTAAATTCTACATTAACCTAGGTGATTTCCATCTGTAGATCTTGGTTTTGTCCTCCTTAATCAAGAAAAACGATTGTAATTACTTTTGTACCTGTCAACCTGTCAACTCTTTGATACAGGCAACAGTCCGAAGTCTTCTTATCTATAAATAAAACATTCTCAAATCCCTCATTATTGCAGTTACTTAAATTAGAGTATTATATGATTGGATTACATGGAATATTTTGTTTTATAAAGGTTTCACAGCAAGGATTCTCTATGTTTGAAATGCCCCCAATAGAACTTTTAAAATACTTGATTTATAAAAATTCAATTCAGTTCAAATGAAGGTTGCATGAAGAACAAAGGGAACATCCAAAAAGTTTAATTAATTTAAAAATTATAAATCCCCTTATTTTCTTAATTGGGGAAATATCAAATTTTGCATAAATATTCATTAATTATCTTGTGCATTATTTCATGGTCATAAAATCTGACTTCAAGATATGTTCTGGTGAATATTCCTATGCTATCATCACATAAATCCTCCAACCAGGATATTTTTTAATAAAGTTGTATAATGATGTTGGAAAGAATAGCTTTATTGTTATCGAACTATTTTAATATAAACATGCATTGGTTATTAAATTTTATATTTCTTTGAAATCTTTCATATGACTAGAGCTAGTTAAGCACAGATATGTATCCCAAAATATCTGGCTAATCTACTAATGCTATTTCTATAATGATTTTTTCATCAAATCCACAGAAAATAGTCATCACAATTCACCAGTGTAATTTAAAGTTAAGAGCTAAATTTCCCCCATAGTCAAGAAATGCATATTTAAAGATATTCTGGGTCTCTTTGAGCATTCATTTTAGCCAATACCCTCCCACCTTTCATTACACATGTCAGTCAGTGAAAATGGAGAACAGCTGGTCACCATCCTCTGTATAATATGCCTTCATATTCTTCTCTAGACCAAATAATCTCAATTCCCTTAGCTTTTCTGCCTAAGGACTTCTTTCTAACACTTTTATCATGTGGTTGAACTGCTTTGAATCTCTCTAGAGCTAACTAACTTTCTGTTAGATACCAATAGTAGTACTCTGAAAATCAGAATTCAAGCTCCTGCAGTCTTTATTTAGAGGTAGTGAACAATGAAATGGCCAGTCAAGCATGGTAAATGCTTCTGACACTGTTTCTTTTGGTTCCATACTACCTTCCAAATATTGGCTTACTAATTAGTAATCTAAGCGTGTATTCTAGAATCCGTAATAAGATTTATGTATGTATTATTATCTTTCCTTCTAATATGGTATTAGTTTGAATTCTTTTGGGCATTCTTACTACTCACTGAGGATTTTCTATAGTATTATATAGGGTATGTATAATGGGATACCTTAAGGTGGTGATTTTGAGCCTTGTTTATGTATTGATGGGTTGAAATTGCTTTATTTGAATATTTTGCCACCCAGGTTGATGTGGAGAACTATGTTACACAGAGGTTGGTTGCTTTTTGTCATATTACCTTTTATCTAATCCATTCAAATTGCTTACTTTGAAAATATTGAGAAGTTTTGAATGATAGATTCTAGGAAGGGAAGAAAGAATTATCATGGGGAGAGGTCTAAGTCAGAAAAATGAATCATATTCTTGAGTTTGTGTTGGGCCCTTCTGAGACAATCCTTAGGCAGAAAAGCTAAGGGAATTGAGATTATTTGGTCTAGAGAAGAATATGAAGGAATATTATGCAGGGGATGGTGATCACCTGTTCTCCATTGTCACTGACTGACATGTGAAATGAAACCTGGGAGGAAATGGGCTAAAATGAATGCACCAAGAGTACCAGAATATCATTATATTTGCATTTCTTTACTATGGGGAAGTTGAGCTCTGGGCCTGACTCTGGGACAGAGTGCTTAGTGATTAAAGACAACTTTCATCTTAGACTTACTTATTCATAGAGGACCCCATACTTTACCACTTGCCCTTATACAGATTCAACTACTTTACCACACTAGCTTTAAAAATTATTTCCCAAATTACTGCATTCCTTTTACTCTTGTTTGCATTGGTCTTATTTGTGGAAATCATTTTTAATTTAATGCTGTTGAAATGATCTCTTTTGAAATTTATTATGTTCTCTATCTTTTATTTGATCACAAATTTCTCCCCATTCCATAGTTCCAAAAGAAAGATTACACCTTGTTCTCTTAAGTGATTTATGATAATACCCTTTATATCTAAATCCTGTACCCATTTCAATCTTATCTTGGTAAATGGGGGGAGATGTTAGACTATTCCTAAATTTTGCCATGCTATTTTCCAGTTTTCTCAGCAGTTTTTTTTAATCAAATATGAGTTCTTATCCAGAAGTTAGATTCTTTGGGTTTATCAAATAGTAGATGACCTTAGTCATTTACTATTATTTCTTTTGTGCCTCTGATATTCCAGTGATCCACTTCTCTATTTCTTAGCCAGGACCAAGCAGTCTTGATGACAGTTGTCTTATATCATTTTAGATCTGGTTCAGTTAGGCTACTAGATGATTTTTTGTTACTATTCTTCTAGCTCTGTAATGGAATTTTTTGGTAGTTCGATCACTGTGTCACTGAATAAGGAATTTAGTTTAGTTAGAATTGTTGTTTTTATTATATTAGCTTGGTTTAACCATGAGCAACTGACATTTTTCCAATTGTTTAGGTTGGAAACAAAATGACAGTCAGTGCCATCAAGGAATTTTTTTTTTGTTTTTGTAAGACAAAATGGGATTAAATGGCTTGCCCAAGGTCCCACAGCTAGGTACTTATTAAATGTCTGAGGTCACATTTGAACTCAGGTCCTTACTCCAGGGCCAGTGCTCTATCCACTACACCACCTAGCCACCCCCATCAAGGAATTTTCAATTAAATACGGGAAGACAACACATAAAAGGAAGCTGATCCATGGGTTAGGGCTGAGGAAAGAGAAGGCAGCCATGCTGTGGAATGGTGAAGAAAGCAGTACAGAGTCTAAGACGTAGAGATCAAAACGGAACGAAGGGAATTATTGGTTTAGTTGGTACTCTTATCTCTATCCTGCTATGCTTTATAGACTGCTTTCTAGATTACTTGTGTCATTGTTGATGTGCAGGCAGTGATTAATGATGATTTTAATCATTACAGTGAAAGGACAAATCATCTTTCTTAAATCTTGGTTTATTCATTTCTGAAGTGAAATAGTTGGGCTACATGGCCTCTAACATCCCTTATATCTCTAATTCTATAGACCTAATTCTGTAATTCTGTAATAATTCTGCATAATATTCCTTCATATTTATCTATAGACCAAATAATCTCAATTCCCTTAGCTTTTCTGCCTAAGGATTGTCTCAGAAGGGCCCAACACAAACTCAAGAATATGATTCATTTTTCTGACTTAGACCTCTCCCCATGATAATTCTTTCTTCCCTTCCTAGAATCTATCATTCAAAACTTCTCAATATTTTCAAAGTAAGCAATTTGAATGGATTAGATAAAAGGTAATATGGCTTGTCTGAATTCTCCCTTAATATCGAAGGCTTAACTCATCAGAGGACGAGTTGCAGGAACAGAGTGAACTTTCATGGTGATAAGGCTATTGGAAATGGTGAAGAATATCTCTGTACCACCCAAAATGATTTTTAAAATACCTACCCCTACTCAAATTCTTTAAAAACTGAATAAATAATTAGGAGGTTGCATTTTCTTACTTTTCCTGTCTTGGATTTTCCTTCTCTTTACCCCCTTGTGATTCAGCTGCACTGGCCAACATGAAATATCTCTAACCCAAAACTCCATCTTTCAGTGCCTTTGGATTGACTGTTTTCCATAGCTGGAATTTCTACCCTTCATCTCTTTTTGTTTTGTTTTCTTGGCTTGCTTTTATTAACTATGTTCAAATGCCATTCTCTCTAAGATGTTTTTGTCAATCCTCCCAGATGTTAATGCCTTTTTCTTTCAGATTAATTTATATCTATTCATTATGTGACTTTTATGTACATAGTTATTTATATGCTGTCTACTCAATTAGAATTGTTCCTCAAGGGCAGGGAACTTGTCTTTATTCTTTTATCTGCAGAGCTTAGTACACATACTAAGTATTCAATAAATATTTGCTGACTGACTAGCCAGTGGTATGGACTAAATATATACTCTGATTCTAGAATCCTGAAAAGGCACTTGGGAAGGGTATGGTGATAAGTAATTTGCTCTACTTATGAGTGATTATACTGGGAATAATCAGAAGTCATTAGGGTTACCATAAAATAATAGAAAACCACCTAAACTTCTCATAATTTGTCTATAAAACATCCTTAATTATAAGGATATGATTAATGTTGATTTTATATTAACAGAAAAATACATCAAGCTTCACTTCATAATCAGTGCATTTAGTTAACTCAATGAGCCCTTTTAACCATTGTAGTCATAGTTTAGAGAAGCTAATTTGTAGTTGCTAATTTGTTACATGATGTAGTAGGTCATAGTGGAATGATTGCTAGGTTTTGTTTTAGTTAACAGTGATCTCAGAACAAAGTTACTTATTCTCAGTTTTCTCATCTGTAAAATGAGATCATTCAACTAATTAGTAATCTAAGAGTCTTCCAGCTCTCTAAGTTTATGATGAGAGCATATGTCTAGTATTATGAAAAAAAAAATTAAGTATGTTGGTCAAATTTTTCTCATGATTTAACAGTGGTACTTAGAATTAGTGGGGCCAGCAAAGTCCAAATGTAGTTCCTTAAAAGGGGAATATAAAGTTAGCTATCTAATTAATGAATTGTGTAAAGTTTTTAAATATAATAACACAACCCATGTCAATATAAAGTTTCCTGATTGGTTGATAGGGAGATGAAAATGGATTCTTTCCTTGCAATTAGATTTTTCAAGTATAATTGCATATCCTAGACCTTCTATAATCCTGAAATCCTAAATATCATCAGATTTTGAGCTTTTTTTTTTATTCTGACACTGAATCCACATTGGATTTGAATTCTGCTTCAAACCTATACCAACTGTGTGATCCTGAGTAAATCACTTATCTTCTCTGAACTTTATTTTTCCAATCTGTAAAATGGGATTTTGTAGATCCCAAGGCAAATTGCTTCATCTTTAAGTTTCCTAGGCAATTCTTATGACTAGAATTTGCTAAGAACATTCAAATTTGCGCTTGATAATAAAATTTCCTTCTCTGAGGGTTCCCTTGAAATTCTCAGGGAATTATTGGTTTAGTTGGTACTCATCTCTATCTTGCTATGGTTTATAGACTGCTTTCTAGATTACTTGTGTCATTGTTGATGTGCAGGCAGTGATTAATGATGATTTTAATCATTACAGTGAAAGGACAAATCATCTTTCTTAAATCTTGGTTTATTCATTTCTGAATTGAAATAGTTGGGCTACATGGCCTCTAACATCCCTTATATCTCTAATTCTATAGACCTAATTCTGTAATTGATTTTTGTAGAGGTGCTTTTTATGGTTGACACAGTGAATAATTAAGAGAATTCAAAGTACTCTTTACCCTTTCCTCCCAAGATCATAAATTCTATATGATAAATTTTGCCATCTTGTGTCCTGAAATGGAATTGACTTTAGGTTTCATAAAGAAGAAAGCTTCTCTATTTTAGTTGCATGAGTGAAATTTTATAATTATTTTGTGGTCAGAGTCTCATGAAACAGGGTTGTGGATTATGAGTTACAAGTGATTTCAGAGGATAGTGCATTAAAACCTCTCACTTTACAGATGGGAAAAATGGAATTCAGAGAGTTGAAATTACTTGCCCTAAATCTTACAGTTAGTGATAAGTGACAAAATAAGGATTTGAAGTTGTGGCTGTTGATTTCAAATTCAACATCTTTTCCATATAACTAAAATAAAACAACAATATGTCCCACTTTTTCAAAATGAAAAAAGTATATTAATTTTATGCTTTGTCAGGTTATTTTTCATTAACTAATATTCAAATATCTGTTTATTACTATTATATAATTATATACCTAATATAAGTAGTAAAATTATCTTAATTAAAATATTGAAATTTATGGTATTGAAATTTATCACTGCTTAATACTTTGATTTTTAATTCAATTTAATTTAATTTAATGTTAGTTTTATATATACAGAAACATTTTATTCATTGTGTATTGTTGTAGGTAACATCACTCATAAATGTAAAGCTTTTATAACTCACTATGGCTATTAGGCTACCTCTATCAATTTAAGAACTCATTTGAAGCATATTTTTAATTGATTCATACTCAGTTCTGTTTTGTATGTACACATGATAGAATTAGAAGCAGTCCTTATTGCAAAAATAATTGAAAGAAATTACATACCCTGGGATGTAACATAGTAGTTTAAGATTGTAGTAGAAAAAAAGAGATATTAATTCTGTGACATAATGTCAGCTTGTCATCACAGACCAAAGACAGAAGAGAACAGTTGGGACATGCAGAGGTCTGTAATTAACACCCTTGGGGCTTTAGTTAAATTTACTAAAATGATATGCAAATAATGATCCAGGAAGATGAAATCCCTTTGATTTTTTTTTTTGAGAATTGTAATTACAAGCTAAGTATTTAATGGTGACTGCTGAAGTAGATTTTGATCATTTTTTAATTACTTCAGGTGTTCTGGTAGAATTTATACAAATACCTTGTTTACTGATCTAATTAAGTGTTTACAACTTGTTCATTTAGGTTTCACTGAAATTTTCCTTTGTTATGATTATCAATTAAACAATGTGCAATTGTAGTGAAGAAACATCAAATTAAGAACAATTTGAAATTTGGATAAATTATAAATCTCTTACAATTAAATAACATATGTAAATTATTTTCAGTTGTGGTAATTTAGAAGAATTGCAACATCTCTTGTTTGAAAAGTTGGCCAGAGTTATTGGTTCTAGAGTAAAAAAAAAAATCTCATCATGAATTAGGTCCAATTCATAAAATCAATATATCCAAAATTGGGCATATGAATTAACATTTCATAACATCTTTAAAGATAAAGAAAGAATTATCAGAACTTATTTGTTTTAATTTCACATGGAATGATAAAACCTGGCTTTTTGCATAAATTAAGAGATCTTTTAAAGTAAAACTTATATATTTGCCAGCTCAACTTGAATCAGTTGAATAAGATTGAAAAAATTAATGTTTGAATATTTTCTAGATGATACTGTACAGATCATAAAGCAAATATCTTTTCTGATATGAAGAGACAATTTCCACCAATGTTTAATGAATTAAAGAGTGATTATATTATTAGCTACTTTGTGAATCCTGCTAAATCTAATGGACATATATACTTGAAAACTGTATCATCTATGTTCTCAGTTACTTTGGCTTCAGTTCAAACCTATACCAAAAGGTCAATGGAAGACACACACACACACACACACACACACACACACACATACACACAAAGTCACAATAACTTATGAATTCTAAGTTATATTTATATATTTTGACTGATTTTGGATAAAGAAGTCAGAGCAATTGAAGGTACTATATCTACTGTCACTAGACCTAGAAAACGCCCACTTTTAAAAGATGGTTTAAACTCAAGAAGTTTTGGGTTTTAATTTTATATTTGATTTCACTAACATTATTTACCTTCCCCATTTGATTTATGGTGATGTGTTATCCTTGTTACTTTCTTAAGTAGAAGCAATTTTATTTGAGCATTTGAGAGCTGATTTATCTGCATAGTAAGCCCTCGTTTTTCTGATTTCCCATCCCAAACTTCTACTGGACAATAGCAATTGCACCAACCACTGGACATATCTAAAACAGAACTTTCCTCCCCCCAAAAAAAAAAATTCTATCTTCTTTCAATGGCATTAGTATTATCCGTGATCCCAGATTTGCAGTCTTACTATTGTCATCTACTTCCTAGTCTCCCTGATTGCTCATATTTAATTAGTTAACAAATGTTCTTTTCTACCTCTACAATATCTCTAGCATTTTCCTCCTATTCTTCATTGACCATCTTAGTCTTGATTCTCATTGTCTTCCATCTGTTCTAGTTTAAGAACATCCTAATTTGTCTTCTAATTAGTTTCCTTGCTTTTATTCCTAACCCATTCCAAATCCATTCTCTATATAGCTGCCAAAGGGATCTGACTAAAATTTAAGTCTGACCTTGTCACCTCTCAACTCAATAAACTTCATGGGCTCCTTATTACTTCCATAAATAAGTGGAAGCAATTTTATTTGAGCATTTGAGAGTTGATGATCTGCATAGTAAGCTCTAATCCTTTTTCTGATTTCCCATACAAAACTTTTTCATTTAAAGCCTTTTTACATTCTGGCCCCCATCAGCTTAATTATATAACACTAATTATATACCACATTCAGTCAAAGTGACTTTCTTGTTTCTTATACATGGTACTGGTTTTCCCATCAAGATGTATTTTTCATTGATAGAACAATAGTTTTGATATGTATCCCACTCATTACCTTTCCCTCGTGGACTATCTAGTTATCTTCAAGTCTCAATTTATATGTAACATGAAATATTTCCTCTTCCCTAAACCCAGTCATTAATGTTTACCCTCTAAATTATTTTGTATCTTATGTATTTATCAAGATAAATATATGCTATCTTGTTTTGCTAGATTTGCAAGCTCCTAGGACACAAAGACTTTTATTTTTATTTTTCTGTACATAGCACTTAGCACAAAACTTGACATTTTCTAGTCACATATTTATTTATTGATTAAAGACAAGATGACAAGTTTCTATGAATTTCCTGCCCTTTACTTTTGTATTCAAGAACATTAATGAACAAACCCTTTTTTTTCTTTTTTTTGAAAATCACTTTCCCAGCAACCTTAACTATTCAAAATATGACAAAGAATACAACTTTTTTGCCACAAAGTTCACAACTTGGTCATAGGAAAGGATTTTAGGATCTTACTCAAAGGTAGTTTAATTCATATTTGAAAAAGATTTCAAACAAGTTTTATCATGAGATTTCACAGTTCACAGAAAATTAGGAACATGGAGATAGAGGAAAATGGCAAGATTAGAGAAAGGATATTTGACAGAGAGAAGGGAAAAAATGAAAACAAATTGACACAAAAGAATCAAAAAATAACTTTGTGGTCATTTGGTACATAGGAAAAAAGCCCTTTAAAGCACAATTTTTTGGTTTTGTGTGTGTGTGTGTGTGTGTGTGTGTGTGTGTATGTATGTTTGTGTGTGTTTAAGTATGGGTATTTTTGAGGGACCTGTGATTTTATTTGCATAATGGTATTCTCTTAATCATGAAGCCCTAAAACATTTTGATGAAACCTTGAGTCCCTTCTCAAAATATTTTTAAATGAATCAAATAATATACAAAGAATGATCAAAGAAATCAGCTATATTAAAATACATGGATAAAAATACTAAAAAAATAACCAAATTCATGACTAAAGCTCTTAAGAACCCTTGAAATTTCTTGATAAGGAACTTTCTTCTAATAATGCAAACTTGATGCAGTCCAAGTGACTTAGTGTCTTTAAAAGTTGAGAGTCTAAGTGATTTATTTAGGATTACATAGATTGCATAGGATAGGATATTCATAGGATTTGAACTCAGGTTTTCCAAATTCTAAATTTAGACCTCTAGTGCTATTTATCTCAAGCACATCATTGAAGAATATCATCATAGATGGTCATAGTGATGGCCCTGAGTTTTCTGGTTAGGAAAAATAAAGCACTAAAAATGACATAATATTTATTAGTATATCAGTTTCAATGGTTTCTCTCTTTTTCACTTTAGATAAAAAGAAAATATATAGATGCTACCTAAAAGCGTCATGTTCTAAGGAACTAGAAGATGAAGACATTGGAATATAATTTAAAATAATCTAGGAAAACCTGTAAAAGTCAATCACTGTTATTCTATTTTATTTGCAGCCTCTCTCATCAGGAGGTCTTGCCTCATACCAAATGATATATCTATAGTTATATAGTTTTATATAGCTATAGCCAAAGTTGAAATGTATAGTTGAATGTATAGTTGAAATCTATACATCTGGATTTCCTTTAACATGTTACAGAACTTTGAAGCCTTATTCCTATTTTAGAATTCACTTATTGCAAGTACCTCCTATGCTGAGGCTCTCCTTCTGATTGAATGGCTCTTCTTAACATTTCTATTTAAGGAAAGCATTGAAGCCAGCCAAGTCTCATTCTTCTCCAGGCTGAATTCTGGACTTTCCAGGACCTTTGTCCAACCTCCACTCTCTTCCAGTTTCCTTTAATGTAAAGTCTTCACTCATTAATATATAAACTCTTGAAAGTGGGAATTGGCTTTCTTTTTACTTGCATTTATATTTTCAGAATTTAGCACGTCTGGCTAATAAATTCTAGTTGCCTTGTTCTTCAGCTGTGTCCAACTCTTAATGACTCCATATGGGATTTACTTGGCAAAGATTCTTGCAGTGGTTTGCCTTTCTCCAGTGGATTAAGACAAACCAGAATTGTACAGTTAATGAGTGTCTGAGATGAAATTTTCAACTCAGGTCTTCCCAATTCTAGGACTAGACTCTAGCTCTATCTCCTCAGCCACCCAAATAGCACTTTTTTCTGTTTGTTTTGGGTTTTGCCTTTACTTCTTTTCTTTTCTTTATAGTACTGTATTAAGACTTTAATTTGTGGACATCTAGGTGGCAAAGTGGATAGAGTGATAGTCATGGAGTCAGATAGACACATTTTCCTGAGTTCAAATCTGGTCTCACACCCTAACTAGACAAGTTACTTAATCCTGTTGCCTCAGCATCCTCATTTGTAAAATGAACTGGGGAAGGAAATGATAAACTACACCATTATCTTTGCCAAAAAAATTCCAAACTGAATCACAAAGAGTTGAATAAAATTAGAAATATTTTCTCCCATCTGTTTGGTTTTATATTAATTAAAGTTGCATTTGCTTTGCTTGTGCAAAGAAAAAATTAATGTAATTCAAATTATCCAATGCATCTTCTGTGATTCTCTGTATCTCATATTTGTTTATCAAAGCGGCAAAGATCAGAGATGTTAATCACCATGCCTAGTCCCAATTAATTTTTAAAATTAAATCAGTTTATCAAATCAGGTGGTTTTTTTTTTCTTGAAAGACTAATGTTCACAATAGTAAATAGAACCTATTTTTGACTTTGTTCTAAGAACTACCAATATCATGCTGCAACTGAAATTTGCATTTGTTTCTTCTGATCACCTGTGAGATTAACCTCTTATTTTAGTACAATTTTCTAATTAAATCAAATGCTTTTTTATACAGTTTCTGACTACCAACATTCAATTCATATTGTGCACCTGTAATATCATATCTATATTTATTTTAGTTCTGAATGACATACTTTTATTTCTTTGGGTTCAGCAAACAATAATTTTACACTGACGTTCCCATGCACATCCTGAGGATTGTTTTCCTGATTTGTTGATGGTGCAAAAAACTTCAAAGTTTAAAATAATATTTTTTGAGAAAGTTGGCTAAAAAAATCTATACAATTCCAAGTTGATTGTTGCTTAAATTATGACCTCCATCTTCACTGAGCCACAGAAGGACCTTGTGTGAGCTCTTGACTACTAAAAAATTTCCTTTGTCATGAGAAAATCTTTCAACAACATGATCCAAGGGGGGCAATTTATATGTATGACATTTTTCCCTTTCTTCATTATATACATAAAGTATTATAATGGATGAATATAACCATAAATGGCAAATGGAAAAGAGACATTAATTGACTAATGCTTTATAAAGCATACTGTTTTAAAAAGAATCCACCCATGGCAATAAAAAGTAAGGCTGCTTAAGTTTGCAAGTAAAACAGCTCATTAAAGGCATCTTTTGTAATTGGCAAATTACAAAAGAATTTCCATTTCTTTGGGTGAATTGTTCTGAGGATTAAAAACTTTCACAAAGCAAGATTGGAAGATATACTGTTCAAAAAGCTGAAAGTAGTCACATGTGTCTTTCTATAAACTGAGGTGATTTCACATAATGGAAACTAAACATAAATTCTAAAATGTTTGGATTGTGAAATAGACATATTTTAAAGTGTTTGTCAGTTTAGGTTATAGTCTGTGAGGGATAAAACTGTACCCAAGTTCTATACTTTGAGATATGATGTCATAGTATTTCTTATGATGAGATTTTAAGTTGTGTTTAAATAAAAAATGAAAGGACTAAAAGAGAGACCAAACTCCACAAAATGTTGCCCCTCATTAGAATTACTATTGTATGCTCATATTCTGAAAGCTTCTCTCTGTGATTCTAATTCATCCTATTGATTAAATATATTGAATCAATCACTAATATTTAGGATTATAAATTTAGGTCTCGAAATGACCTCAGGATTCATTTAGTCAGATCCCTTCAATTTATGGAACAGTATTTTGTGTTTCAGAAGTATCTAAGGACACATAACAAGTAAATGATGGAAGCAGTATCAAAAAATTAATATATTAGTTTTCTCCAGATATATGTATGTTTTTAAGTTACAAAAATATCCTTCCACCCTCCTTCCCATCCCCTCCCCTCAGCAGGAAAAGTCAGGCTAGCATTATACATACATATTTTTGATAAACATGTTTACAGATTAATCATTTTCAGTATGAGGAATTAGGATTAAGGGAAAGACATACATAGGAGATAGTTTTTATAAAGTGTCCATCAGATTCTGAAGGGTTTTTTGTTTTGTTTTATTTTGTTATCCTCTGGATAGGGATAGCATTGCACATAAATGGCCTAATACAGTTGTCCTAGTTCTCTGAACTGCTGAGATGCTGCTTCCATCAAGGCTGGCCATCTCACAATGTTGTTGATGTTTACCTTGTTCTCTTGGTTTTGCTTCCTTAGCTTAGCATCAGATCCTGTAACTCATTCCATACTTCTCTGGAGTCCAACCATGTTTGATTTCTTATAGAACAAGGATATTCCATAGGATTCATCTACCATAACTTGTTTAGGCTTTCCCCAATTGTTGGGCATCCCCTCTTGAGGCAGGTTTTAAACACAGGTACTTTGAATTCCTTCAGAATTATTTCTAATGTATTGTTTGTTTGTTTATCTCAAGATAATGTCAGTGTGAAAACTAGCAGGGATGGGAATTCAGAGAAGTCTGGAAGGATTTGCATGAACTGATGCTGAGCGAGAGGAACGGAACCAGAAAACACTGTATACCCTAACAGCAACATGGGGTTGATGATCAATCTTGATGGACTTGCTCATTCCATCAGTGCCACAACCAGGGACAATTTTGGAGCATCTGTGATGGAGAATACCATTGATATCCAGAGAAAGAATTGTGCAGTTTGAACAAAGACAATTACTGTTAATTTTTTTAAAAAGCCCTATATCTTATTATATAATTTTGCTACCTCTTATATTTCATTTTTTCCTTAAGGATATGATTTCTCTCTCAAGGCATTCAGTTTAGATCAATGTATAGCATAGATACAATGGAAAGACTATCAGACTGTCTTCTGTGGGGGTGGGGGGGAGGAAGGGCAGCGAGATTAGGAGGAAAAATTGCAAAATTCAAAAATAAATTTAAAAAAAGAGAAGGAAGATAATGTCATTATATGAGAAAGTATTAATTAGCAGTTTTTTTAGAATTTATTCAACAGAACTCTAGGAGACCTGGTGAAATATTGGTGTTCTGTGGATATAATTATAACTTGGAAGATAAGATTAAGTGATTTTAGAAATATTCTTCAATTTAGATTTAGGGTTCCATCAGAAACTCTTGCTTAATTTCAACTCCATGGAGCAATATGCCCTGTTTCTGGGTATTTCCTGGTGAAATTCCATCTCCAGGAGATTTTAGCTTCCTTTATGTGTTGTGTTCCCTTATTAGATTGTAAACTACTTGGGTACAGTGATTATTTCTTTCTCTTTTTAAAAAAAATTACTTATTTAATGCAGTGGGATTAAAAGTGACTTGTCCAAGGTCACACAGCTAGGCTATTATTAAGTATCAGAGATCAGCTTTGAATTCAGGTCCTCCTGACTCAAGGGCCGGTGCTCTATCCACTGTGCCACCTAGCTGCCTGCTA